>NW_006408668.1:4871048-4893492 GCF_000296735.1 Chrysochloris asiatica | reverse complement strand
ACAGCTATTCAAAAGGGTTCAGTGACTAAACATTCAGGAGTACTCTGCCTCTCCTTTTTCCTAATCTATCTGGACTCTGGTGTGATGCTGTACAATCAGCCTGGACTCTGAACTATAAGGTCGGCTATTCAAACCCACCAACTGTTCCTTGGAAACCCTATACAGGGTTGCTAGGAGTCAGAACCAACTTGAGGGCATTTAATAACAACAACAATCTTAGTCTGGAGTCTCCACTGGAACCTGTCCACCATGGGTGACCCTACTGGTATTTAAAATACTGGTGGAATAGTTACCAACATCACCACAACATGCAAGTCACCACAGTATGACAAAGTGACAGATGAGTGGTGGTCAGACAAGTCCTAGAAATCCAGTGTCCTCAAATTCCCACCCACTTCCTTTCTGTCCCCACTTACTCCACACCCTGCTTGGCCTCCTTTCCTGCCCATCTCGTGGTCCAGCTGCCTCCATGGTACAGAGTTCAGTGGAGACAGAGGGTTGCAGAAAGCAGGCAGTGGTTGTGGAAGCCAAAACCAGGAGATGCTAGGCCACGTGGCCACCAAGTGCATGCTGGAATTGTCCTCTTGTGGGCACAGGGCTGCTGCTGTTTCAGTTGTCTCCAGAGGGCTGACTCTCTGTTGAGGGCCTGGGGAGTCATTTAGTGTAACCTGCCTGTCAGCATATGGTAGCACCAGTACATAGTTCCCAATGAGTCAATTTAATGTGTGACAGAGTAGAACTGTGCTCTGTAGCCTTTACAATGGCTGATTTTTTGAAACTAGATTGTCAGACCTTTTTCCAAGGCACCTCTGGGTGGGTTTGAACTGCTAACCTTTTAATTAGTGGGGAACACATTAACCATTTGTGATGTACTCCAGAGCCAGGAGTAACCATTCTGGTTGCCCATAGCAACTAGGGGAATAGGTAAGCTTATCAACCCAGTGGTTCTGTTGTGAGGAAAGTAGTCCCCAGTCTCTAGCATAGACCATCTTCCTGGTTTCCAATTGTCCACTAAAGTCGGACATATTGTCAGGAGGGACCAGTCACTGGAGAAGGATATCATGTTTGGTAAGGTGGAGGGTCGGAGAAAAGGAGGAAGACCGCCAGCAAGATGAACATGGCAACAATAGTGAGGTTGGCCCAGGATCGGGCAGTGTTTCGCTCTGCTTTGCATAGGGTCACTATGAGTCGGTACCAACTCGATGGCACCTAACAACAACAACAAGTAAAGTCGTATCTAGATGCCTCTCAAAATCAACACATGCCAAACAGCTTCTCTATCCCCAGTCCCACCACTGGACCTTTGGAATTGATTTCCCAGGGGGAGCCACACCCACCCCATACCCAGGACAGTCTCTATCTCGTTCTCATCACTGATAAGCGATGTCACTTCCTCAAAGTTGTATTTGTTTGCCTCCTCCTGTCCCCATGCCTCCAAATTCACTCTGATCCTCATAGTTCTTTCCTGGTTTACTGCAATTTCCCTAATGGCTTCCCCGCTTCAAGTTTTGTCCTCTTGCAACTGAATCTCCACAGGCCACTGAGCTATTATTCAGAAATGCAAACCTGACTACATTGCTCTCATAAGACCCTTCCATAACTTCCATGACTTGTCTCCAGGTCTCCCCTCTGGCAAAACCCTTTGGCCTCCTCACCTCAGTCCACCTTTCTGTATGGTCCCTCATTGCGTTCATCACATTGCAATTATAATTTGAAATTGCCCATTTGCTTCTCAGAGTTCCTGAGGGGTACAATAGTCAACATGCTCAGCTGCACACAGAAAGCTTGGAGTCCATTCAGAGGCACCTTGGAAGAAGACTTGGAGATCTGCTTCTGAAAGACCAGGTATTGGAGGCTCCATGGAACACAGGCCTACTCTGTGTAGATACGAGTCAAGGTCAGCTAGATGGCAACTATTTTTTTATTTCTTCTTTTCCAACCAGGAGGCTCTGGAAGACAAGGGTGGGTATTTGTCATGTTTGTGCCTCACACAGCTTAGGTGCATAACACAGGTATGTATGAGCAGGGAGACCTAGAACTGGGCTCTCTGTCACTGAAAGCCCAGAGCCCGGCCCTGGGCAAGGCAGTGGATCGTGGAGCCTGGAGTCTTTCATGGGTCCCGCCAGTTCTCAACATAGACTCACAAAATGCCAACGTGGGCGTTGCACAATGTGTGCGACTCCATGAAATGGAAGTCAAAGTACAGAAGTCAGCAGTCACCATGAGGCCCCCAAGAAGTTTGTCTGTGCTGTCTCCATGTTTCCATTCCACCCACGGTGTCTCCGTCCTCAGATGGGAGAATGATCATCCAAGCCCCTTTAAGTGACCTTCATGTGGATCATCTATTCCGTGCAGGCCCTGTGCCCAGAGTCTTCTTCAGAACTTCTCAAGGCACCTGAAAATGTTCTCAATGATGGATACCCAAACCACAGAGATCTCATCACAAATACTGAAAGGAATGGATGATGCAAGCTGCTTTAGATACCCTCTAGAATAAAGTTGTGGCGCTGTGGGTTAATGCGCGGGACCACAAGGTCGTTTGAACATCAAGGATGGCGTTCGAACTTACCAACTGCTCCTTGGAAATCCTGTACAGGGTCACTATGAGTTAGAACCGACTTGACAGCACTTAACAACAACAACAACAACAGAATAAAGTGGGGGAAGAAACAAATTAAGATGATGGATTAGTATAAAATGGATTCATTCTTAAGATTCAACTGACTGAGATTATAGCTTCAAAGCCGTAAATTCTAGGAAGGCGCCCTGAGCTAACCATTTGACTCATTAAAAAATGTTTGTAGAGAAGGAATTTCACTTGGGAAGGGATGCTGTCGATGAGTAAAAGGAGACAGGATGTCATTATGGTGCCTTCAGCAGTTCCTCTCAGGTAGAGATGGGAGGGTCTGCCAACATCCATCCATTCAAATATCCATTGAGCACAAGCTAGGTACACATGCAGGTAGGACCATGTCTCTGGCAAAGCTGGAAGGTCTAGAAGTCATTATTCCTGGTGAGTTTCCTGCTTTGTCATCCCCCACTTCAAATTCAAATTCTGAGTTTACAAATGTCAGTATAAAAATGTTTCTGGAGCCATGACAGAGGAAACAATTTACTGGAGGAAATCCTAATTGCCTCATCTTTTGGTTTCAATGATAAGCTGCAAGCTCCAGACTGGCAAGTTTTTTTTAACTTTTAAGTGGCAGGTTCCGCGAATCCAAAGGACTGACTTTTCATGGGAAATGATGGAACCGAAATCTGATTCCAGATTCAGAGTTGAAACTTCTCATTTTCATGGAATGAAAAGAGTTTTGATGTCTCCCACCGTCTCAAGCCTCCACAGAAGCTCCACACTGAGGAGCCCACCATGAGACAGATGTCTTCAGGATTCTTCCTCTGGCCGTTCCTCACCCCAACACTGCCAAGCCAGAGGGTGCAGCATGCTGGCACAGACCTGGGGTTCCAGCCTCGAGTCCATGTGAATGAAGAGGGTGTGATCATTGAGTCATGTGATCCTAATGAATCACATGAACTCCTTGTTGAAACCAGGGTGTGCTGCAGAAGATGATCCCACTGCTCCTTCACTCCATGTGGTGAAGCTACTCAAACCTTCACATTTGCCTTGGGACAGAAGTAACTCCTTATTAGACTGTGTCTGAGAATCAGATACTCCTGGGCTTGGTGTTTGACTCTGTTAGATAAGCACTGGACCACAAGGTCGATTATGAACTGCAAGGTCAGCAGTTCAAACTCACCAGCAGCGACTTCGAAATACTAAACAACAACAACTTGCTTAAATTTGGTGATTTGAACCCCCCTAGCGACACCAAAAAAGGAATGCCTGGTAATCTACTTCCAGAAAGATCAAACAAAGAAATAAACAAAATTGAATCAATTCCAACTCTTTCTCCTGTGGAGTGACTGGTGTGTTTGAACCAGTGACCTTGCAGTTAACAGCCCAGCTCCTAACACACAGTACCACCAGGGCTCCTTTCTAGCCAAGAGATCCCCATGGAATGTGGTGTTGCCATGAGCTGGAACTAACTCAGTGGCATCAGGTATGTTTTTTTTTTTTTTTTTTAATTGACATTGCACCAACCCAAAACTTAGGACCTAACTAGAAAGCAAGAGCTTCACAGCAAAGGTAAGCAAAGACTTTCCGAGAATCTCATTTTTAAGTCAGCAAGTTGGTCAAGCTGTTGATAAGACTTTTATTTTATTTTCATTTTAGAGGTATTTGAAGAACGAGATCTCTCCCTGAAGCCCAGCGAATAAAGAACAGATCTAGCACATTCCCTTCATCTTCCCTCCAAGAAGCACTATAAATCCCAACTGAATTCCTCTGTTGTAGCTGAAATGGGTCTGCTGTCAGACCAAAGTGTGTTCTTCCTAATCAAGTGTTATCAACATGAGATGGCATCTGCTTTGCTCACACTTAGTCTTCTGTATACGCCCTCTGATTTCTGAGGATAAGGTCACCTGCATCTACTGCCATAGTTGTCTGCTAGCATTTTCATGAAGAGAGAGAGGACTGGAACCACTGAAGACAGTTTGATTGTGAGTATTGCCAGCTGGACTTATTTGGATCAAATCACTTTGACTCATGATAAGTCATTCCCTCTCTCGATTCTGTGATTTTCCAGGTTGGGTTACATGCTCCCTCAGAACCTGGGATAATCAGGTCCACATAAACCATATGAACTGAGCTGGTGTATCACTGAGAAATCAGGTGCGAGAGAGAACGGAGGGGATGCTGGTCAGGCCAAGCCAACAGACAGTGTGTCTGTTTCCTAGGGGTGCTGTAACAAAATACCTCAAATTAGGTGGCTTCTTGTTGTTGTTGTTAAGTGACTTCAAGTTGGTTCCGACCCATAGTGACCCTGTATAGGGTATTTATTGTCTCATAGTTTTGGAAGGAATTCTGGTGTGTAACACTGTAGGATAAACACTGGTCTGCTAACTGCTAAATTGGCAGTTCTTGGAAACCCTATACAGGATCACTGAGTTGGAAACAACTCCATGGCACTAAATGACAACAACAAAAAATTTTGGAAGCTAGAGGTTAAATCAGGCATCAGCTCTAGATGAGGGTCCCTCCTTGTTGGTAGCCTCAGGCCTGTAGATAGTTCCTCACGTGGACTTTCCCCCTGTCTGTGTTAAACCAGTTGCCACCAAGGTGATACCGACTCATGGTAACTCTGTGTGTGTCAAAGTAGAATTGTGTTCCATAGAGATTTCAATGGTTGATTATTTTCAGAAATAGATTGCCAAGCCTTTTTATTGAGATGCCTCTGGGTGGATTTGAACATCAAAACTTTTAAGGAGCAATTGAGTGAGTTAGCTGTTTGTACTACCCAGGGACTCTGTTAACTGTCAATTCTACAATTTTTATGAGATACCACTCAGAAGTGACTAGGTTCAGGACCCACTCTACTGTGGGTTAAGCATAATGACTCCTCAGGAGAAAGATGAGGTTGTGTATTTTTGTAAAGATTTACAGTCTCAGAAATCCTAAGGAACAGTTCTGCTCTGTCCTAAAGGGTCACTATGAGTCAGAATGGACTCAGGAGCAGTGGGTCCCCTTGCCCCACCCCCTACTCTAGCACAGCTCATTAACATAACAAGAGAAAACTCTATTTCTAAACAGGGTCACCTTCACCAGAATTGTTTGTCGTTAAGTGCTGATGAGTTAGTTCAGACCCATAGGGACCCTATATAGGGTTTCTGAGCAGTGACTGATGAGCTTGAACTGCCAACCTTGCAGCTCAAACCAACTTGGCAGTCTAGCACATTAACCCACAGTGCCACACCAGGACTCCATTCACACGTATAGGTGTTAGAATTTCAACACAATTTTGGGAGGACATAAGGAGCTCTGGTAGCGTAGTGGTTACGAATCGGGCTGCGAACCTTAAGGTCAAAACTCCCAGCCGCTCCGCGGGAGAAAGATGAGGCTTTCTGCTCCCGTAAAGATTTACACCCTCGGAAACCCTGTACAGGGTCGCTATGGGTCGGAACCGACTCGACGGCACTTAACAACAACAACAAGTTCAACTTGAAATCAGCAGGAGGCAGAGTGGGTTTCACTCCCTGTATCTTACTCCTGACCTTCAAACTTTCCAGGAATATATGAGGAAGCTTCAAAAAAGTTCATGGAAAATACACAGTGTGAATAAACTATTCATGAGTTACCAACAAAAAAAAAATTGCACCAATATAAACTCATACTAATTTGTTATGACATGTTTGAACAGAGTCTAGTTTGAGACACTAAGAAGAATAAGACATGAGTTTGAAAAGAGCCCCTATCATAACAACATGAATTTTGATAAAATTGATGCAAGAACAAACATCAGGTTTTTGGTGAAGCTTGGGTGCAAGAATGGTGAAATCATTCATACCTTAGGAAAATTTGTGGGGCCAATACCCCCAAAGAAGTAAGCAGTTTATAAGTGGATAACTCCTTTTAAGAAGAGATGAGATGATGTTGAAGATGAAGTCTGTAGGGGAAGATCATCCACATCAGGTTTTGGAAAGAAAACAATCTTGTTCATGCCCTAATTGAAGAGGACCAATGATTAACAGCAGAAACAAAAGCCAACACCATAGACATTTCAATTGGTTTAGCTTACACAATTCGGACTGAAAATTATAGTTGAGTAAATTTTCTGCCCAAATGGTTCTACCCAGATCAGCTACAGACAAGAGCAGAACCTTCAATGGAAATTTTAAACAAGTGGGATCAAGATTCTGAAGATTTTCTTGGAAGAATTGTAACAGGTGATGAAACATGGCTTTGCCCGTATGATCCTGAAGCCAAAGCACAGCCAGAGCAATCCTACCAAGAGGTGGAAGTGATCCAGTCAAAGCAAGCAGACTGACCAAGAGCCAAAGTCATGGTGATAGTTTTTTGGGATGTTAAAGGCATTTTACTTGTTGACTTTCTGAATGGCTAAAGAATGATAATATCTGCTTATTATGAGAGTGTTTTGAGAAAGTTAGCCAAAGTTTTAGCAGAAAAACACCTGGGAAAGCTTCCCCAGAGCATCCTTCTCCATCACGACCGTGTTCCTGCTCAGGTCTCTCATCAAACCAGGGCAATTTTGTGAGAGTTTTGACAGGAAATAATTAGACATTCTCTGTACAGTCCTGATTTGTCTTCTTCTGACTTCCTAAACAAATCTTTAAAGGACACCCATTTTTCTTCAGTTAATAATGTAAAAAAGACTGCATTGCCATGGTTAAATTCCTAGAACTCTCAGTTCTTCAGGGTTGAGCTAAATGACTAGCATCACTTACAAAAGTGTCTTGAACTTGGTAGCGCTTATGTTGAGAAATCAAGTTTCTGTTTTTTGTTTCTATCTTTTAATTCCACTTTTCCATGAATGTTTTGTAGTTCCCTCATACTGCTCTGCCTTTCTTCATTCATTCATCAATCGCTTATTGAGAACAGAGTCTGAACATGATCATGTGCTCAATCCTGTTGAGGACACAAAAATAAGATGTGGTTCTAGTTCTTAAAGATCTCAGGTGCTTTCCATGGTTCATACTCACATGCTGTATGTTTGTTGGAAAAACTATACCTCATCCTTTGCTGGAAGTCACTTATTTAATCCTTCTAACAGAGAGGAATAATATTTCCTCCTAACCATTATTGAGTCCTGGCGTGGTGCTGTGAGTTAATGCGCCAGACTGCAAAGCCATTTGAGCTACAAGGTTGGCGGTTCAAGCTCACCAGCTGCTCCTTGGAAACCCTATACAGGGTCGCTATGGGTTGGAACCAACTTGATGGCACTTAACAACAACAATCATTCTTGACAGCATGATGGTTCTGTAGGGTAAGTACTGGACTGCTAACCACAAAGTCAGTGGTTCAAGCCCATTGACCACTCTGCAGGAGAAAGATGAAGGTTTCTGCTCTTGAATAGATTTACAACTTCAGAAACTCTGTACAAGGTCTCTGTGAGTTGGAACAGACTTGATGGCACCCAACAACAACAACAACTACTACTACTCTTATTATAGGAGATTTCTGACCTTAACTGAGATAAATGAATTCTTCTTTGACCCTCGTGGAAAGGCGGTTTCAGTGACATTTGTATTAGTTTCCTAGGGATGCTGTAACAAAGTACCACAAAATGGGTGGCTTAAAATGTCAGATTTTTTTTTTTTTTTTGTCTTGTAGCTCTAGAAACTAGAAGTCCAAATTCAGGGTGTCAGCAGGGACATATTCACCCCAAAAGCTCTAGGGAAGAGCTTTCCTTTTCTTTCCTAGTTTTTGGTATTTCCGGGTGTTCCATGGCTAGCATCTACATCATAACTCCATCACTGCCTCCATTTTCAGTTACCTTCCTTGTATCTCTATATGTGTCATCTCTTTTATAAGGACACCAATCATACTGGATTAGGACCATGTCACTCCTATATACCTGGTGCTATAGGATAAGCACTGGACTGTGAACCACAACATTGGCAGTTCAAACCCACCAGCTATTCCTCAGAAACCCTATACAGGGTTGCTATGAGTTGGAACCAACTCCATGGCACTTAACAAGAACACTCCTATAGGATGGCTTCATATGGACCTAAGAATCTCTTCAAAGACCTTATTACCAAACAAGCTCATATTCACAGTTCCTAGGGGTTAGGATTCAACATCTCTTTATGGAGGACACATTATTATTGTGGTCATCAGAAGTTTGACATGTCACAGGGTATCTTCTCACTCATCTAGTCTCAAATTCTCCATCACCCAGGGCCACACGTACCTCTCTTCAGCCAGAGAACCAGATGCAACCAAACAATGGGTGACTTTTGCTAGGTCACAATTGTAGTTTTTTCAATTTTCAGTTCCCTTCATTCCAATCGTATTTTGTATTTCTTAAGGGGGGAAATTTTTTTTTTTTTTCTCCTCCAATAAACTTATTTATGCTCCTTGAACTTCAAGATGGAAAAAAATTAAAGTCAGAGTGGATAAGTCTCTCAGAAGCTCCTGACCTACTTTTGTTCTTATTGGAAATATAAACAAGGGTGCTGCTTCCTTAGATTTCACACAGCATACTGCTAGAAGAATAGTGGAAGTGGGGTACTCTATGGTCACCCTCTGAAAATCAGTGCATAACCCTCTCAGTGCTGGGTTTTACCCTAGAAAGTGCCCAGACCAGCACTTTAGGACCTGCCAGGGTGGGTCTCCTACCAGCCCTGCTCCCAGAAATCTCCAATGGACCTGCTCTTGAGGCTTAGCTGTGGGCTCTTTGAGTCTAGGCACACTTGAGCAGCTAGTCCTTTGCAGATGGGACTCAATGTTCTAGTTATCTTGTTCTGCCCTTGTAGCTCAGCCCTAGTGATGAGGCTCCTACTTTTCTCCTATCAGTTCCCTACCTGGCTGCCAGCTGGGCAACTGGGTCCTGATGCCTGACCCCCTGCCTGACTCTCCTGACTTGGGACCCTGCCCTGCTTTTGACCAGGACGTTGAGCTGGAGAACTGCTCCTTCTCTTTTACACCCCATCCACACACAGAAGCAGGCTCTCTGATGTCTGCTCTCAGATGCCTGCTGGGACTCCTCCTACTTTTCAAAGACAGTAAACTGACCTCCTCCCACACATTATCCCATTAAGGTACTTTCTAAATCCCAATGCCTCTTTCCTGGAGAGAAAAATTAATTTTCACATTTTGTGATTTCTTTTGATGGAATAGTGTTTATGGCGTACACACACACAGAGTTAGAAATGAAGGAGTCAGGAAACAGACTAACCAGAAAAGTTCATACCTGCTTAGGACTCACAGCTATAAAGCTCCCTCCCCACACCACACACACCCCTCCACAACCCCCTCATTTAGCCCATGGACCCATTGGTGAGAATTTGTCACACTTCATGCTCAGAGAGAGTTAAATTGCTACCTGAGAACTATTGCTGTGACCTTTGCTCTGGACCAGCCAGCTCTACTTTGACTGGACCATTTCCACCTCTTGGCAGCTATTGCTCTGATATGCTTTGTCTTTAGAATCAATAATTTACATACTCACGCACCTAGACAATCTCACATACACATTATGGCTTTATGAAATGTCTGGACTTTGGGTTCTGTGTATGAGATTCATCTGCTCAGGACTATGAGTGGGAACTCGTACAGGTTTCCAGATAACACCTAATTCCCAGGGCTCATGTGAGGACTAAAAGAAGTCGCTCGAACAAGGCACCAAACTCAACAGTAGTGTTGAATATTGGCGATTCTTATTAACAAGGTAAGGAGCCCTGGTGGCACAATGGTTAAGTGCTTGGCTGCTAACTGAAAAGATGGTGCTTTGAGTGTAACTAGGAGGTCCATGGGAGAAAGACCAAGCAATTTGATTATAGCCAAGAAAACCCTATGAGTCAGAATCTACTCAATGACACCCAGCAACAACAACATTCCCAAGGTAAACACCGGCTGGGTCAGCGTGGTGTGCAGGGCATAAGTAGGTGAGGGCTGGGCTTTGGCAAAGCTGACCTTCCCACTTGCTCTGTAGATCCTGCTACATGGCATGGTGAAGGCACTCTTGGTCTTTTCATTCCTGGATCTCTGATTTATTCTACACAACTGTTGAGTCCAAAGGGGTGAAAGTGAAGGGCAGTTATCACAATTATGGGCTGCAGTGAGTCTTCTTGTTCTGCCTTTGCTGTGACACACAACTAATGGTCTCCAAGTCCAAAAACTGCCTGGAGTCTGAGACAACCAGTTCAAATCCCAGTCCTGCCCTCTGCAGCTGGGTGACCAGGAGGAATGTTTTCATCTCTCCCAGCGCGTTTCCCCATCTTTGAGAAAAGTTGAAAACTGTGCCAAACTTATAGGTTTGCTGGGGTAAAGAAATGGAGTAAATAAATGATGGACAAGATGTGCAGCCATCTAATCCCAATTCAGGAAGTGGTGACGGCAACTTCTGGGTACTAAGTGGTTTTGTCTCACATGGGCCAATCAGGATTGTCACCGTGATGTCACTGTAAAGCTCAGTGGCAAGAAAGAAGCCCATATAAGTTGGGAAGGAAGTTAAGGAATTGTTTTCAGAGGATTTTCTACACACCTTGGATGAGCCCCTCTGCATCTGTATAAACAACACTGAGGCTGCAAAGTGGCTCTCTCCCACCGTGGAAGCTCACCGTTTGGTTTTGCTCACCTCTCCTCCTGGATGTCTTGTTTATTTTCTACTGTCCAGATCTTGTTGGAATATCACATGTCCCCAGTAGAATGGAAGGCTCCTTGAGGAAAGAATCCCTTTTGAACAAAGCACCCCATAGTCTCCACATAATTTGGTCTGTTCTGTTGAAGACTTGCATGAATACATGAATTTCCCACTACACACAGTGGAACTGAATGAAGCTGAGCATGAAGACGCCTTGTCTGTTGATTCAGAACCACATAGCTCTAGCTTGCACACAGGGATCCCTCCACGCTCCTAACTTGGTTTCTGCCTCTGCAGTTCATCCATCCTTGCTAGTAGCCATCATCATCATCAACCTCATCTCTTGATAGGATGACCATATCATGTCTCATCCAAACTGGGACATTTCTGAGTGTGAAAGTGGGTGTTACTAATAATTATTTCAGGACAGCAGATGGGACAACCGGGGCTGTCGCCCTGTTTCTTGAACATTTGCTATGTAGAAGATTTCATGTTAAGCACTTTGAATTCGTATCCTTCATCCATCGAAAGTTCTTGTACAAAAAAACTAAACCCTCTTCCACTGAGTCAATTCTAACTCATAGAGACCCTATCAGGCAGGAATGGGACTGCTCCCTAGGATTTCTGAGGCTGTAAATATTTAAGGTAGCGGATAGCCTCATCCTACTCCAGTGGAGAAACTGTTGACTTCAAATTGCTGACCTTTCGGTTAACAGCCCAACACTTAGAAGTTTTCTTATGTAAATATATTTATCCCCATAAATCAGAAAACTGAGACTTGAGAGAGGAAAGAACCTAGACCAAGGTCTAGGTATCTTTGTGAGTCTGGGGGCAGGATGTCTGAGCTCTGAGCCTGAGCCCATGGCTACTCTACTGACCTACCTTCTCCTAATGTAGTCCTTTACCTAGACAATCACCAAATGCCTCAGGACCATCTACCTTACACCAGGCAGTTGGCTAAGTGCAGAGGCTACAAGGCTAATTCAGAACTCTGGGATCCCTGGCTGGGCTGGGAGTCTGTACCCTTTGTTTATCAGACTGTACCTCAACCTCTGGAACTAATATACAGATGTGGGTGTGATATGGGACGCATTAGACCTAGGACCTGTCTGTCTCTGGCCCAGTTCCATGACTGAGGATACGAGATCTTTGTTAACATTCTCAGCCAGGAGAGCTGGAAAATGGTTCAAGCATTTCTCATTATCATCCAAGGCAGAGATCAAGGTGGTTGATCATGAAGTCCCTCTGTAGCAGCTGCCTGTTTGTTCATGTTGACAGACAGCAGAGACAAAAGACTCTTAGCATCTGTATCATTCTGTAGCTGGCTTGCTGTCCTTCCTGGTCAGCCTCTGCCTAACCCTTCTCTCCACATCATTCTCCTCTGCTGCACAGGTAACTAGGCAACGAGAGAGCCTGTATAGTCCAGAGTGGTGGTCATAGGGGCTGTGATTTAGAGTGGTCAGAAACCCCCTGGATTTTCTGGAGATGTGCTTTGCTGAAATGTCAAGGCAGGACTACAAAAGCAGAAGAGACACAAAGAATATCATAGCCTAACACAGTCTTCTAGGTAATTGAAGAAAGCATCTAGCATGATAGTGATTCTTTTCTCTGCTTTTTACTCAATTCTCATCCTCCCAGCACAAGTTTCTAATTGTTGTTCTCTGGAACTTTCTGAGTAGGGTACACTATTTTAGTCATCATAAAGAACATTCATAACCCAAAATATCATATGCTTTTATATTTTGTCTTGTCAGGAAATTCCAGATTACCTGGACCATAGCACTGAGCAATGGGCTGGAAAACAGAAAAAGTTCCACATTGTGAAACTCACATATGCAAAGCATTGAACATAGACCATGTGATTTTGACATACACTTCCTCCTCCTAATTGCATGATGATTTTTTGTTGTTGTTCTTATTTTTGTCACCATTGGTGTTAACTAGCACATCCCCAGTGCTGACTTTGGATAGGCACTGTCCCTATCATTTTCTACTTATCAACTCATTCACTGCTCCCAGCACCCTGTGAGGTAGAGTTCTAGCAAGGGGAGCAGTAGCTGCTTCAAGAAATAGATTAAAAACTGCAAAGGCTCCAACCAGCCTAAGGATTATTTTTCTCTCCTGTGACAATCTGAGTTCTGTGTTGGAAGGCAGTATGGTTAGGCGGATGGCTACTCTGCATTGTCTACACATGGCTTCGAGATTGCTCTGGGCACTGCTGCTGGCACTGTATTCAGGACCAGCCTGGAAATAGCACTGCTATTCCACTGGAGAGGGCTCGGTCACACAACCACACTGAGAGAAAGGTAAACTGGGAAATGTGGCATAATTGGATAGTTAGGCCACCAGTGTGCTTTGATAGAAAAGGGAGAACTGTCTGGAGGACAGCTAGCAAACTCCACCACAAAGGGTGATGGTTAGAGCTATGTGTCAACTTGGCTAGTCTATGATTCTCAATGGCTTTGCGATCTGATGTGAGCAACCAATCATTTGAAAGGGGTGTGGCCTGCCTCCAGTATATAAATGGATATTCTGGTAAAGTTGGCTCTCTCTCTGCCCTGTATTCCTCTCATCACTTGACCTCCAGTTCCTGGAATGCAAGAAGCCTCCAGCCTGCCACCTGATCTACAGATTTTGCATTTACCAGCCCCTACAACCAAGGCTCCATATGATAAGCACTGGACTGCAAACCACAAGGTCCATGGTTCAAGTCTGCCAGCTGCTCTGTGGGAGAAAGATGAGGCTTTCGCTCCTGTGAAGATTTTAAAGTCTCGGAAACCCTATACAGGGTTACTATGAGTCAGAGCCAACTCCACGGCACTTAACAACCACCACCACCAAGGGAACCAGTAGAAGCCTTCAGCTGAGCAGCAGTCTTCTATTTGCCACCTGACCCACCAACTTGGGACTTGCAGACCCCACTATTTCTTCACCACATGTGTGAGCCATTTCTTTGAAGGAAAAATTTCTCTATATATGCTTCACTGATTTTTCTTCTCTAGAGAACCTGGACTAAGAGGTTATTGCATTCTACACATGGTAAAATCGAGGCACACCTAGGTTAGCAAATTTCCCTAAGAACACAGATAATAAAAGTGAAATATATGTTGTCTGGCTTCAAGTTCATGATTTCCATCATCATTATTATATATGTATCTTCTGAGGTACCTGGTGTGGCACTGTAGGATAAGCACTGGACTGGTAACCACAAGGTTGGCAGTTCAAACCTACTACCTGCTCCTTGGAAACCCTATAAAGGGTTACTATGAGTCAGAACTGACTTTACAGCACTTAACAATAACAAACATTGTTGTAATCCATACTGAAAGCTGCAGTCTTTGATCTTCATCAGTAAGTACCTCAAGTCCTCTTTGCTTTCAGCAAGGAAGGTTGTGTCATGTGCATATCTCAGGTTATTTATCAACCTTCCTCCAACAAGGATCCTGCTTTATTCTTCATATAGTCTCGCTTCTTGGATTATTTGTACAGTGTCATAGTGTTGTTGTGTGCCATTGAGTCAGTTCTAACTCATAGTGACCCTATATAGGGTTTCCAAGAGTAACTAGTGGGTTTGAACTGCAGACCATGGGGTTATCAGTCTAGTACTTATTCTACAGTGCTGCATCAGGGGTCCAGTGTCACAGTAGGAAATAGAATCAAAAGATGGGGTGGGAAAAGATGCACAATGTCATTAGCCACCCTCTTATGAGATTTCTGTTATAACACCACCAGGTACCTAAGCCAAGAATCAAGGGGAACCTCAATTGTTTGGTTATAAAAGGTGGTGCATTACTTATTTACTTAAATGGTGGTGGAAAGACTGAATGAGGAGAAGGTTTGCAGGAGAAAATTCAGAGTTCGGCATTGGACCAGTTTGTATGGTCCATTAGATTTCTGGTGTGGTGCTGTAGGATAAGTACTGGATTGTGAACCACAAAGTCTGCAGTTCCAACTCAGGTAATCTACTCTTGAAAGATCAGCTATGGAGTGGAGTTCTGCTCTGACACACTTGGGGTCGCAAGGAGCCAGAATCAAGTTGATGGCAACTTGTTTTTAATTTTTAGTAAAGAGGGGACCTCTCTTTACTTGGGCCTCCTGCCTTCTGCATTTCTTCCTATGGGGAGGGCACTGAGGGGCCCGTCCTGCCTTCTCCCCTCCCCTGCCTCCAGTAGCCACCTTCTCCCTTCTCTTCCTTGACCTGGGGCTGACCTAAGATGCAGTTCTGAATCATGCCCGGCCATCCTTCCTTATTGGCTGTATTCTTCCTCCCACAACTTCACACACACAGAAAAAGCAATTCCACAATTGGCTGCAGTATTTTTTTGTGACGGTGTAAGTATTATGTGACAAGGTGCCATTTGTCACAGACTGCCACATTCTTTTGTCTGTGACCGTTGTTTATCAATGCGTTTTTTCCTGAGTAACTTCAGACTGTTTTGTGCAGAAGATTGAAGGCATTCTAGAAATGTCTCTTTTTGAATGATCCATTGTATCCAGATATTCCAGCCCTGTGAAGCATAGCACACACACATATACACACACACATATAATATTCCCATCTTGGTCAAACTGATCATCTCAGGGTAAATAAGTCAATTTGTTTTTTATTTAAATCTTAAAATGGGAGAAGTAAACCTAATGGGCATGCATGATAGAAAAGAGCTGTCAGCTGGGGGTGTGGGGGGGGGAGGAGGAGGGTGATAAATTTGTCACATCTCTCATGCTAAATGATACTTGCACAATTAAACAGAGCCAGGCTGGCGACGCAGAACACCCTAATGCATTATGTTTTTATCTTCCAGATCGTTAACCTGATGTTTCCTGTCACAGACTCTAAACATTACAAATCTGTGGAGGAGGGGAGTTTTGCCAAGCAGATACAAAAATGTAGGTCAGTGGGTCACCTGTGCAAACCTGAACAGAAAGGAAGTTTGTCTGACGGACTGTGAGCTCACTGCTCTGGAAGGCTGGACTGGGGCTGATGAAAACATTGTAGAAGACTGGCTATGAGGCAGTTGCATCCCAGAGAGCAAGAAAGCCCTAGAAAACTCAGAGTGAAGTTACCTGGGAGTTGGAAGCAAGTGTTGAAGTGGAGACGCTGGAAAAGTCATGATGGGGCTGCATGGGTCCCTCTGGAGCTATACAGCTGCAAACATCTGTGGCACTGAAAAACATAACCAAACCAAACCAAAACAAAACAAAACAGTGTTGTGTAAATTTCTAGGGGCCAGAAAGCATGGTGTTCACATTTAAAGGGCTCGTTCCCACATGGCAGTGGGCTGTATGCGCAGTGCTTTGAGTTGACTAAGAAGCAAGTGGATGGGTGTGTGTTTAATGAAGTCTTTCAAAATTGTAGGAGTCCCTGACTCACTTGGCTGCTAACCAGAAGGTTGGTGATTTGAATCCACTCAGGCACCTAAGAAGTGAGACCTGAAGATCTACTTCCAAAAAACCAGCCACTTGGAAACCCTATGGAGCTCAGTTCTACTCTGACAGCCAGGGGTTGTGAGGAGTTGGTGTGAACTCAATGGCAACTGGTTCAGAGTTGTAAGGGCATGTGGTCATTTATTTAGATAACCTTCCCATCAAGAGCAGGAATTTGCATCCTAGAACCCCTGACAGAGGATCTACCATGGAAGTCTACCTAAACTCAAGAAGGGACAGGTGCTCAGTGGTTTGTGGGTTCCATGACTCCTTATCATTCATAGTCAGTTCGTTGACATATCGTGCTGAAGCTTTGAGATGGGGTGGGCATCCACCTGCAGGGTTCTGGCTGATGCACTGAACTAAGCAGAATGCCCGTCATCTCTCTCAGCCCATGTATGTGTTTTCCAAGCCAACAGCCTTCCCATATGGAGGCAACTCTCCTCTGATATGTGTATAAGTGGCTGCCCCTGTCCTGGGAGCCTGGCTATGAAGACTGAAAGTTCACTCATGTGACACCAACATCTACCTCCCACCTCCAAACATGGACACCTGTTGGTCCTGTTTCTGCATTTGGAGTTGCAGAGAAAGTCTTCCTTCTCCTACACAACAGCTCGTAAGTCTTACAGTCCACCTGTCAGCATGCCCCTCAGTCTCCTCTTGTCCCAGTTTCTCTGTTCGTTTCTCTGCAACATGGTTTCTGGCACCTTTACCATCCTGGTCCCCTTCTGGTCTGGCTGCCTCCTTTAGCTCCCTGAGTCAGACCTGACCAGGGAGAGGACATGGGAGGTGTTGTCCTTATCTAATCAGTATATATCTAACTCCAGGATCATGGACCAATGTTATTATTATTATTTACAAACTGGGAAAATTCAAAAGCTTCAAAATGAGATCTGGACTAAAACAACATAAGCAATCAAAACAATTTTTTCCAGGACAGAAAGACTGGCAGTATCCCAGGAGGTAGCGAGCTTGTCACTCTGAGGGTGGCCTCCTGGGCGCTGGCACCAGTAGAGGGAGAAAATCTACTGGAAAAATTCAGGGCCCCAGATGCTATTTAGGAGCAGGGAAGGTCCAGGTTTAAACTGTGTCCTGCCTGTAGCCCCTGAGCTCTACTTTGATGCTTCTCAGGGCTATTTTATTGATCAGCAGCTGTAATGCAATGGATTACTTCATCTGACTCTTCCACCCATAGTCTTTGTAACTCCCACCAAACAACTTCTTTTTCCTGATGTGTCTGGGAAAGAAGAAGTAGGGGAAGATGGAGTATATGATTCACTTATGAGTGATTGTTAATAGGATTAATTGTGAACATGAACTCTAACATGGGTATAGCATGAACCATCTCAGAAGCAGGAAGAGAGATTTCACTACCCACAAGGAAGAGCCAGAAGTGGAGCATGTTCGTGGGACCCTGAGATTCCTGTGGGTCCAAAGGGACAGAAAAATGTGACATTGAAGGAGTAGCAGAGGAGCATCAGCAGCAGAACCAAGAGTCAGAGCAGCAGACAGAGCAGTGGGTTTCTCAGCCCATGGAGCAAGTAGAGCTGAGTGCCTTTGGGCAAGGAGGCTTGATTGCAGAGTGGGGTGTCTCTAGTCATTTAACAAAGGGAGCAAGGCTTGCAGACCCATGGAACTAGAGCTGAATTCCTTCAGGCTGAGGCTTATCATTGAATGGTGTGACCTGTTGGCATTTATTAGCAGCCCTAAAAGAGCTTTGCAACACTGCCAGGGCAGAGAGAGACTTGCCTGTGGGCATGCTGAGGAGAAATCATCCTAATGGAAAGAACTGCTCCTTATAGGCCTGTTTACTGTTGGGCTGAAAGTTGACCCATACGGATGAGTTCAGTTCTAGGCTTGAATGGTACTACTATGCATTTAGACTTCCTCTTTGATGAAGTGTGCTATTTAATTTCCATGTTTTGGAAATGTTTTGTTAGTTCTCTGCTATTGATTTCTTGTTCAATTCCATTGTGTTTGGAGAATACAATCAGCATGTCTTTAGTTCTTTTAGCTTTATTGAGATTTGTTTTATGACCCCATAATGTGATCTATTTTGGTGGACACTTAAAAAATATTTATTCTAATGCTACCACTTGGTTTTGTCCAATTCTGTATCCTTGCTGATTTTTATAATTGTGGATCTTTTTATTTCTCCTTTCAGATCTATCAGTTTTTACTCATGTATTTTGAGGCTCAGTTGTTTGGTGCATTCATATTTAGGATTGTTATATATCAATATGATAGACTGATCCTTTTATTATTCTATAATGCCTGTCTTTATTCATAGTAATTTTCTTTGCTCTGAAATTTACTTTATCAGATATTAATATAGCTAGTTCTGCTTTTTCTGGATTGGTGGTGGTAGTATGTTCTGTAGAGTCGGTTCCAACTCATAGTAACCCTATGTAGGTTTCCGAGGCTGTAAATCCTTATGGGAGCAGAAAGCCTCATCTTTCTCCTGTGGAACCGCTGGTAGTTTCTAACTGATGACCATGAGATTAGCAGCCTGATTCATAAGCATTATGCTACTAGAGCTCTGGAATAGTGTTTACATAATATTTTGTTTGGCTAATCCTTTATTTTGAGCCCACCTATGTCATTGGATTTGAGATGAGTCTTATGTAAGCAGCACATAGTTTGATCATTAAAAAAAAAAAATCAATTCTGCCTAATTGAAAGGAATACACAGAGCCACGGAACCAAAAAGAAATGGTCAATGTTCAACCATTTCAAGAGGTAACATATGATCAAGAGCCAAAGATACTGATGAAAGAAGTCCAAGGTACATTGAGGGCATTGGCAAAGCACAAAGCTCCAGGAATTGATGGAATACAAATTGAAAAATTTCAACAAAACTGATGTAGCTCTAGAGGTACTCACTCATCTATGTGAAGAAATTTGGAAGACAGTTACCTGGCCAACTGATTGGAAGAGATCCGTATTTGTGCCCATTCCCAAAAAAGGCAACACAATGGAATGTGGAAACCATCAAACAATATCATTAATATTACATGCAAGTAAAATTTTGCTAAAGATAATTCAAAAACAGCTGCGGCAGTACATTGACAGGAAACTGCCATGTTCAGGCCACATTCAGACGGGGTCATGGAATGAGGGATATCATTGCTGACGTCAGATGGATCTTGGTAGAAAGCAGAAAACACCAGAAAGTTGTTTACCTGTGCCTTATTGACTATACAAAGGTTTTCAATTGTGTGGATCATGTGAAGCTATGGATAACTTTGTGACGTATGAATATTCAGGAACACTTAATTGTGTTCATGAGGAACGTGTACATAGAACAAGAGGCAGTTATTCAAACAGAACAAGGAGATACTGAATGATTTAAAATTAGGAAAGGTGTGTGCCAGGGTTGCTTCTTTCACCATACACAATCTGAGAAACTGAGTTATATGAAAAAGAATGTGGCATCAAGATTGGAGGAAGACTCATCAACAGCCTGTGATATGCAGATGATACAACCTTGCTTGCTGAAAGTGAAGAGGACTTAAAATACTTATCGATGAAGATTGAAGACCATAGCCTTTGGTATGGGTTGTACCTTAATGCAAAGTAAACACAAATACTCACCACTGGACCAATAAGGAGTATCAAGATAAATGGAGAAATAACTGAAGTTGTCAGTTTGCTCAGATCCACTATCAACACTCATGAAAGCAGCAGTCAAGAAATCAAATAACCTATTTCATTAGGCAAATCTGCAGCACAAGACCTCTTTGAAGTGTTGAAGAACAAAGATGTCAGTTTGAGGCCTAAGGTGTGCTTGATCCAAACCACGAAAGTTGGACAGTAAATAAGGAAAAACCACAGTAGAATTGATGCATTTGAGTTATGGTGTTGGAGGAGAATACTAAAAGTACCATGGACTGCCAGAAGAACAAACAAATCTGTGTTGGAAGAAGTACACCCAGAATGCTCCTTGGACGCCATCAAGGCCCGACTCTATCTCTCAGATGTCAGACATATTATCAGGAAGGACCAGTCCCTGGAGAAGGACATCATGTTTGGTCAAGTGGAGGGTCATTGAAAAAGAGGAAGCTCTCCAGTGAGATGGATTAGCACAGCAGCAGCAGTAATGGCATCAAGCGTAGCAACAATTGTGTGATTGATGTAGGATCTGGCAGTGTTTCATTCTATTGTGTCTGCTATGAGTTGGTACTGACCAGACCGTACCTAACAACAACATTTAAGGCAATTATTAATATATTGGTGCTTAAGTCTGCCATTTTATTCATTATTTCCTATTTAAATATTTATATTAGCAGGTAGTTACCCTGTTTGAGTCTTTTCTTCCTTTTGTGGGTTCTGGTTCCAATGGCACTATTTTAAGGTTTTGATTTGTTTGTTTGATGCTACTGCATTCTGACTGATTCTTGCTGATGCTGCCTGATGGGGTAGAAATGCTAGCCCCAGGCTGGATACTTGCTTTCTTTCTGAAGAGAAGGGTTTCCCCTATGGGTGCTAGGTACTCGCTAGCTGCCTTGGTATTATGGGGATGGGCAGGAGATTCTCAGGTTTGTGGGGACACAGGCTTCCCAGAACATGGTGCTGAATGTAGTTGGGTCTCTCTTGCTTGTTCTTCCCACCTGCATTGTTACCTCTCAGCAGTAAGGGAAGGGTCAGGCTCAGTGTGGGAGGCAGTCACTCTCCCTGTTCACTGCTTGGGAGGATCTTGACCCTTCCCTTCGCAGGTGGTTGTTGAACTCACCTGATACTATTAGAGGAACTCCTGTCCAGTCTGGGGTGGACTGCTGCTAGGTCAGGTGTCAGGAAAGACTGGGTCTGGGTCTCCTTGTGTTGGGAGTGGGGCAAGATGCCATGCTACTGTGCTGTCCCACTGATTCATCCTGGGGTTTCAAACCGGCTCCTCCTCTTTCTTCCTACCACCTTTCAGAGCTTCCGTTATCCCTTTTACCATTTTAACAGTTTGAAATTATGCTTAAAAGGGAAGAGTAAAGAAACAAGTCTAGACAATCTTGTCCAGACCAAAATCTCCCTAATTTTGGACTCACAATTGGCTTCCCTCCCCTTGTAGGTAAATATAGGCACATTATTCACAAGGAGGTTCTGGAAATCATGATGAGGGGTGAGAAGGCTATGAAGACCTTCTGCATGTCAGTCTAGTACTTGGTTCAACTGACATGGATCATCAGTAGATAAACGGTGTTTCAGAAAACCAAAAGGGTTTCCTTCAGACTCTCCAAATTTCTTTCTACTTCTTTCAGATTCTTCTGACATGGTAATCAACATCTTCAGCCATTACTTCCTTCCCTCATCACTTTTGAGCATCATGTGATTGGCACAGTGTTATATGCGGGTGATCAGGAGGAAATGAACACTGGATACAGATTCTGTTTCTGTCTTAAAGGAACTTAGTGGCAGGGATGGGGAGAGGGTTCATGGAAGTTCCTGGCAAAAGAGAGTCAGGAGAGGGCAGCAGTTAAAGTCATTCCTTTGAGAAGATTCAGGGAACCTTTAAGGGAAGAGGGCTTTCCAGGAGAAAGAATTGGCCAAGCCAAGGTAGTGGGGTGGGGGTGTGTGTAAGGACACAGGAGGCAATAGGAAGTGCATTTTGATTGGACTCAAAAAAGGGGAATGGGAAGAACAAACAAGATGGCTGATCAGGTGGAAGTGCAGTGAGGAGCTCCATCAACAACACAGAATACAGGACCAAGTAGGATCAGGGGATGGTCCCAGAACTCTGAACCACATATAAAGGAATATTTAGAAGGTTGGAAGACTTACAGCTGGGGGAGTTTGCAGCAGAAGCAAGAAATCCATTGCTTTCTGGTTCAGGATGCTCAGCTGCTCAAGGAGCTGCCATCTTGTGTGGG
>NW_006408668.1:4858066-4867263 GCF_000296735.1 Chrysochloris asiatica | reverse complement strand
TTAACTGATGGTACATGGAGGGGATTATAATCAATGTAATGAAACAAGGTCTATGATTTGTAGAATGTAAAACTGATGATATGCCCTGTAAACTTTCAGTCAATCCACACTAAAAACCTTAAAAGAAAGAAAGGGGAATGGTTGTCCAGGGGAAGTGTTGGGGACAGGTAGGTCACAAAAGCAGGCTGGTTACTACTGAGAAGTCCTCCCAATCACCAACTTTACCTCCAACCAAACCCAGTCCGTTTCTTTCAAGTTGATTCTGACACACAGCAAGAAATAGGTCCCTATAAAACCGCTCCCTAGGGTTTCTTTACAGAAGCACACGTCCTCATTTTTCTCCTGTGGAGCAAATGGTGGGTTTGAACTACCAACCGATGCATAACCCACTTAGCTTGGCCTTCAATGGGTTCCTATTTCAATCTTCTCTTTTAGACATTACCTCATGCCCCACAATTTGTTTCACCTGAGCAAACTACTGAGTTGCTTACTTTGTAGGTCACCAATGAAAGTTGGGTAGCAACTCTGTAACAGGGCTCATTTCTCCCATACCTCGCTTTCTCTTTGCAGGAAACAGTGCTTAGGACAGGGAGTCAAGTGGTAGGTAGAGGAGGGGGCAGATAAAAATCCACACTTAACAAATTTGCAAAATAGGAGTTGAGCATATGAACTATTTCAAAAGAGTTCTTTGAGAAAGAGAGGAGGGAAAAAAATCTAATTTTCCTTTTTTGGAGGCGTTACACTTTTCATGATTTTCAAAGTAACGGGTATAACATGGGAAATTTAAATCTCTCTTACACTTCTTTTGTGGCTTAGTTTTTGGTGCCTTTAAAAAAAAAAACCTGCCTTTCACTAAGAGCATAAAATATTCTTTTTTAAAAAAAATCCTACCCTGTCTGGTCATAAAATACTCTCAATTATATATATATATTTGTTGTTATGTGCCATCGAGTTGATTCCAACCCGTAGCCACCCTGTATAGGGTTTCCAAGGAGCAACTGGTGAGCTTGAACCACCGACCTTGCAGTTCAAACAACTTTGCAGTTTTATGTATTAGCCCACAACACCACACCAGGACTCACTCTTTCTTTCTCTCTCTCTCTCATGTATCTATCTATCTATCTATCTATCTATCTATCTATCTATCTATCTATCTATCTATCTATCTACATGTTAAAGTTTTGCTTTCTACACTTAGTTCCTTAATCCACTTGGAATTTGTTTTATATGTGGTGTAATATTTAATATTGCCAGATGGGGGATGCACCATAATCTATTTCAGAACCACCCATTAAGACAGTTAAATGTTGCTGAGTAGATTCCAAGTCAGATTGAGCTCTGTGCAGGGTTTTCAAGGAGCGGCTGGTGGGTCTGAACTGCCTACCTTTTGGTTAGCAGTCCAGCAAAGACTGTAATTTAACAGAAGCAGACTGCCACATCTTTGTCCCATGGGGTCGTTGATGGATTCAAACTGGGCCTCTACAGGCTTAATCTAGCATAGTCAGAGAACCAGGACACTCATTCTTTTGTACCTGGACTTCTCGGAATCCAGAGGACTTGGTGACGTAGGCTGAGGAGAGAGCCACGCTACTCAGTAAGGGCAAAGCAAATCACCAAGGATGTGTGCTGCTTCAAAGTTCAAAACACTCTGGAACAGGGAAAGGAAGGTTTTTACCCAGATTTTCTTTTTCTTTTTTCCAAAGAATGGTTTTTGCATTCCTAGATGTCTTCTTGCTTTCTTCTTTGGCAGAAGCATGTGAACTTAGAGGCCATGATAACTCACAGGCTAAGGAGTTCTGGTAGCTAGTGGTTATGAATTGGCAGTTCGAAACTACCAGCTGTTCCGTGGGAGAAAGAGGTGTTCTGCTCCCATAAAGATTTACAGCCTCAGAAACCCTGTACAGGGTCGCTATGAGTTGGAACCGACTCCACGGCACATAACAACAACAAAAAGGTGACCTCACACACAGATATTACTTACAGAAGGCTAGACCTACTGGCTCATGGGCTTGTACATCTGTGGGCTCCACACTGCAGGGAGGAAATCCTGGAGAAATCTTGACAGAGCTGTTTTATTTTAAAGCAAGAGAGGCCCTAAGTTCCCAGTCAATAATCGATAATGTATCAGGAGCTGCTGACAAAGGAGAAGGAGAGAACAGAACGGTAGATAGAATTCAAAAGAGTATGATATCCCAGAAGGAAGGGAGGAAATGGTTTCAATAAGAAGAGTGCATCCGGTAATGCCAAAGGCTGTTGAAAGTTTCTATTGGATTAAGCCACGTAATGATTACTGGTTAGGACACTTTTGTTGGAACAGTGAGATATAGGCTACATTGAAGCAGTTTTATTCTGTAACACATGGGTTGCCATGACTTGAAATTGACTCATCGGCAACGAGTTGGATCTGTTTTTCAAGGTATGTTTAATTGCCAGGATTGTAAGACTTTTTATTTACTTTCCTTATTTAAAATGACTAAAAACCTGGACATTATCTTTGTCTTTTACCACATGCTGTTTGTCTTTTCTGTTGTCTACTTGAATCCTGGTGTGAAGCTGTAGGATAAGTACAGGACTGCTAACCAATAGGTTGGTGGTTCAAACCCACTAGCCACTCCTTGAAAATGCTACTCAGGGTCACTATGAATCTGAACTGACTCAGCACTTATCATCAACAGCTACCACCTCTGGATCAGAGGCACAACTCACAATTATTAAGTGTTTTCCGTAGGCATTATGTTGGATAGAAGTTTCTAGAAAAACAGAAATGCTGCTTTCTTAGCCAGTCTGCACAATGATGGCCTAGGAGAAGCACTAGGTTGTCGGGTCAAGTTCTGTGAGAGACATCAGGCTTCTGGAAACCCTAACTAAGGCAAGGAGCGATTCAGCAGAGATTAGTGCTGTACCAGCTTCCTCTGCTCTTTCCTTCTTTTTTCTTCTGTGAAACAGAGAAGAGAAAGGAGTAGCAGGAGATGATGCCTGTAAACAGTGGGGCACGGCCAGGCCAGCCCAGCATGATTACCCTGTGAAGCAAGGGCATCAGCAGAGGCAACAGCAGCTTGGCAGGTGGAAGATGCTCACAATCCTTTGGCATACCTCCCCACTGTTACACGCCCGAGGAGGCCTTGAATTCAGACAGCCTACTTTATAACCTGCTGCCTTCAGCTTAATGTACCTTTTATTCCCATAAACGGAGTCTTGGGGTAGTGCTGTGGGATAATGGCTGGACTGCAAGGTCAGTTTGAATGACAAGGTCGGCGATTCAAGCTCACCAGTCACTCCTCCGAAAACCTTATACAGGGTTGCTATGAGTCAGAACTGATTCGACAAGCATTTAACAGCAACAACAATTGCCATAAATGTGCTCATTTGGGTGTCCTTGGGTACCGGAAACAATTAAAATGCTTGGCTGCTAACTGAAAGGTTATTGGTTCAGGCTCACCCAGAAGTACTTGGCTTAAACAATCAGTCTCTGAAAACCCTGTGGAACACAGTTCTATTCTGAGATATATGGAGTTGCTGTGTCTCAGAATCCACTTGATAGCAACTGTTTTGTCTAAAAAAATTTTTTTAAATATACTCATGCTAGTGTCAAAACTTCCAGCATGGAGCAAATGTCTATGTTTTGTGCTGTTTTTGTTAAGTGCTGTTGAGTCGGTTCCAAATCATAGGGACCCTGTATAGGGTTTCTGATGAGCAGTTGGTGAGTTTGGACTGCTGACCTTGTGGTTCAAACTGACCTTTCAGTCCAAACCGACCCTGCCGTCCAATGTTTACCCTATGGCACCAGGACTCCTAGAGCCTGTCCATTTCTGAGGCTCTTCTGGACTCGGCTTGCCCTGCTGCCACGCTCAAACCCTGGGATGCACAGAGGGGCCTGGGTGGTTGGATACACAGTTTTCTCTTTCCTGTTGTGTTAGAGAGCATTCTCAGAAATCCCTTGTTTCTATTCAGCAGAGGGGCCTCAAGACAGCCCATACTGTATAAAACTTATATCTAGAGGATGCTCATATCACAAGGCAGAATTCTCCTTTAGGAATGGAATTGTGAAATCACATACTTAACATAAGAAAGACTCAAAGCAGAGAGTGAAAAAATGATCTGGGGCCAGCATTCATTCCCAAGTTTGAGATGACAGAAGCCATCCTTTTACAAAATGTTCCCCTATGAAAAATCTCATGCAAGTTCTAAATAGCTTTACATAAAACTTGTGTGTTTCTCCTGAAGGTGTTTTTTTTTGTTTTGTTTTTTTGTTTTTTTTAATATACTTATCCTTGACCTACTTTCTCTCTATGTTCAATATACCTAGTGAGTAATAACAACTTTGGAGGGTAGATCCAAAAGAATACCTTCAAAGAATGACTCTGAAACCTTCACACTCAGTAGGCTTTCTTGTCGGGGTAGAAATGAGGACAACCACCCGAATGGCAGGTTTCCTGAAGATTGGTATAACTGTACGGCGTACCTGGTAAATAATCAATCACGTGATTGCACAGGTGTCTACTGGGGAGTCTCAGAAGCAGGCTGAGGGCTGCACAAACACCCCCACACACTCACACACACATATACATTCTTGCACATACACATGCGTGAACACATTAAACACACCGTACTGCTTATATTCACAAACACTTCATCCCCATCCAAGCTTTGTGGAGCTATTATGAGAATGTTTCAGGGTCTGGAACATTCACTACTGTCAAGGACTGTTTTTCTAAAACAGACTCCGCAATGATGTGATCTGCTCAGAGAGAGAACAGAGACACTTCCCCGCCTCTGGAGTCAGAAATCTGAACACCAGAAGGTTTGTAGGAGTGGAGAAGTGGTCACAGAATTCATTTCACTTATACACCCCTCTCCAGTCTGTGTGGGGAAAACAATTGCTAATTCTTAAAGCCTTGAGCAATCGTTTGAATGGAAAATCACAAGCAAGATGCCTTTCCAAATTGGACATGGAGATTTCTTGAAAATGGTGTGAATACGTGTCTTTTTTCTCCACACCATTTTCTTCAGTGGGACTTATCCTCTGTAGCAGGCTGAGGGAGGCACTGTGTGTGGGAGGGCACTTCAATTCTTGTGTTCAATCCATTTCCTTCATGAGGAAGGACTTTATAGAGCTCTTCTACAGAATATCTGTCAGGAGAGGAGCAGCTTTGGAACCACTTAGATTGGGTATGGATCCCACCTCCGGTAACTCTCTGCTGTTAGGAAGTCACTGTCTTATGACTCAGTTTCCCTATCTGTTAAAATCAAGCTCACCAGCTGCTCCTCGGAAACCCTACAGAGGGTCTCTATGGGTTGGAATCAATTCAACGGCACTTAACAACATGAGTGGTAAGCAGGCCCAGGCCCTAGAAAGTGTTCTGGCAAGAGGACAACCTCAGTAGAGAATGATTGTGTATTCATTTGAGGCTCAACTACAGGCCCTACAGTCCCAAGCACCCCAATTCCATATGGTCTGGGAGTAGATCCCCCTTCAAGGCACCATGTGCACATGAATCCTGAACTTGTCCGGGGCAGCCAGGGGACATGAAGGGAGGAGGCCCCACTTTTATCCTGGTTCTTGTGCAATCTTGAGAAGTGGGAAGAAGCTTGACTAATGATCAGAAGTAAATTTTAGGTTTGCTCAGCAGGATAGCATCACTAAGTCAGATTTAATTTGCTTTATAAGAAGTGAAATAGAGTATTCTGCAACCAAGCAGGTGGGGTAAGAGCCATGCCTGTCATGCAGACCCTCACCAGCAAGCCTTCCACTCTGGGCAGGATTGCAAGTTCAGATGAGTGTTTTCTTGGAAGTGTCGGGGTGCTGACATGGGTTTCAGGTTACCTGTTATATTCAGATACAGTTGTTATGAGCACCATTTTGTAAAAGAACAAACCGAAATTCAGAACGATTAAGTTATAGCTCGTCAATGACCTGATTGGAACAGACAGATCAAGTCTGTTCCACTTCATGGTGTCCCTGTGTGGATGAGAGTAGAGCAGACTCCATACAATTTTTAATGACTGGTTTTTCAGAAATAAATCACCAGGTCTTTCCTCTAAGGCACTGCTGGTGGACTCAAACCTATAACATCTTGTTTAGCAGCTGAGTGCTGAGCCATTTGCACCACAAATTAAATTTGGATTTGCCTGACTTCAAAGAGCATTATGTGGTCTGATTCATAATTGACATGCAGCTAATGCTTGTTTAGATCTGTCTGCTTTTTCCCATTTGACCCAAGAGACAGAGGAACTGTTGATTATTTTTTACACAAATATATGGTTTTTGAAAACTGTGCAGCCCCCTCACATTAACTTCCTGTGTGCATTATGCATGTTCTAAGTATATGCACACTATTTACAGTGGGCGCATAATGTAAGTAGAATACAGTATTCGGCCTTCCCATGGCCAACCAGCCTTCTAATGTTGTCAGAGGCCAATCAGAATCATTATGGCTCTGGATGCATGCAATAGCTCTTTCTACTTGCAGCACTATTGTCCATGCTGAAAATTCCATCAATTCTCTGTATCCCTATCCCACCTTCTGTTCTCACCTTCATCAACAAAAGATATAACATGTTGACTTTACATGGTAGCATTGCTAATATACTATTTTGTATTGGTTCATATTTTCCAAGTATTTCCCAGTTTGCTTTTTATCAACAGCAATTTAATAAGACTTACTCCACTAGACTCTGATTCTAAAGAAAAATGGAAGCTTTGATTTCCTCTGGCACAACATAATTGAAGTTATATGGTAATAATTCTCACTCCTTATTGGACTCTTGGTGTGGTGCTGGAGGATCAGCACTGGACTGCAAACCACAAAGTCAGCAGTTCAAAGCCACCACTGCTCCTCGAAAATCCTGTTCAGGGTCGCTTTGAATCTGATTCAACTTGTCAGCACTTAACAACAAAAACATTGGGTTTCAAATAAAAAAAACAAAAACAAGAAACAAAATCAGCCCTTTAGCCCCAAGAGGGCACATTTCATATTCAGAAGCCTGTGGGAATGGAACAATCTGGGAATGGATGATCAGACCTCCTACACTAATGGATGTTAAGTGGGAGACAAGACTGCTAAGTGCTGCACTCACCTCCCAGGGAATGTGGACTCCTGACTCTGGGCCCCTCCTGCCTCCTGCATGGGAGGGAACAGAGGAGAAAGAGAAGCAGGTTCTGAATGCCTCCCAGCAGCACCAGACTTAACTTATGCCTGTTACTGCAAAAGAGTTAGTCCCTGACTCATGGTCAGTCCATGCACAATGGAACAAACTGCTGCCCACTCTTCTGGGCAGCATCCCCATGACAGGTTGCAAATCGGATTGTTACAATCCATAGGGTTTTCATGAGCAGATTACTTTTTTGTTTAACTTTTTATTGTGAACTGAGTGAAAGTTAACAGACAAGATCATCAACTTTATCTTCAACCAATCATGTGTTTTGTTTCATTTCAATGCTTACAATCCCCTCCCTGAAACAACAGTTTTCCTGCTTCCTCCCTGTGGTTTCCCTTTTTCAGTTTATTTTTCACAAATTAACTGAAAAAAATGTTCAATGCACACATACAAGACAACAGAATACATATTCATATAACTGTCCAAAGGGCACATTTTGAAAGCCAGCCTCCTGCCCACAGACACACAGTCCTTCTCAGTCCAGGGCCCTACAGTCCACAGCTGCTCTATCTCTTCATGCATCACCTCTGCCACTGTCTCTGCTGTTGCAGCTTTTCTAGGTAGGATCTCACACTCCACTCATACTCTTCCTTATTGATGGTCCTGGGATCATTGTTCCTTAAATGAAAGATTAACTACTCCCTCCTTTTAGTTGCACACCTTCGACAATTACAGTTGTGACAATCACAATTAATCCTGCTAACAACGACTCACAATTGAATCATAAAATCCTATCAGCATTATCCCCCATCCCCTTTCACCAGATCCATCTGAAAAAAAGGAAAATTATTAAGTGGGGATTCTACCTTCTCTGCCTTGTTCTGAAACTAAGCACACTAAGCAAAAGCTTGTAAACCAGCCATTTTGTGCAGTTATAGTCTCCCATTTTTGGTAGCCAGTATCTAAATTTGCCCATCCCTATCAACCTAGTGTACTGAGGAAATAAATTTGATCTTTGATAAGAAGAATCCTTCTGTTTTGGTTGGAATTTTGAGCAACTATATCCATAAACAAAGGTCCAGATCATCAAATTGTAGCAATTTATACTTCATGAGCAGATTTTCTGAAGTAGATTGTTTGGCCTTTCTTCCTAGTCTGTCTTAGTCTGGAAGCTCTGCTAAAACCTGTTCAGCATCACAGCAGCATGTAACCTTCCGCTGGCAGATGAATGGTGGCTGCACATGACGTGTATTGGTCGGCAATTGAACCCCTCTCTCCAGCTCAACAAGGAAGGCAAGAATTCTGCCAATAAGCCTCTGTGGTCCCCATTAGAATAGATTTGTTGTTGTTATTAGGTGCCATCAAGTCGGTACCGACCCATAGCGACCTTATACACAGCAGAACAAAACTCTGCCCAATCCTGGGCCCACCTCACTACTGTTGCCACACTTGAGTCCATCGACGCTGACACTTGGCCAATCCATCTTTTAGGGGGTCTTTCTCTTTTCCTCTGACCCTCTACCTTACCAAACATGATATCCTTCCCCAGTGACTGGTCCCTCCTGACAATATGTCCAAAGTATGAGAGACTGAGAGACGAAGTTTGGCTATCCTGGCCTCCAAGGAACACTTTGGCTGCACTTCTTCCAAAACGAATCTATTGGTTCTTTTGGCAGCCCATGGCACTTTCAATATTCTCCTCCAACACCATAACTCAAAAGTATCAATTCTTCTACGGTCTTCGTTATTCACTGTCCAGCTTTTGCATGCATATGAGGTTATTGGAAATACCATGGCTTGGGTCAGGTGCATGTTAGTCCTCAAGTTGACGTCTTTGCTCTTCAACACTTTAGAAAGGTCTTGTACAGCAGATTCGCCAAATGCAATACGTCATTTGATTTCTTGACTGCTGCTTCCGTGAGTGTTGATAGTTGATCCAAGAAGAATGAAGTCTTTGACAACTTCATTCTTTTCTCCATTGAGAAGGATGTTGTTTATTGGTCTAGTGGTGAGGATTTTGTTTTCTTTACATTGAGATACAATCCATAATGAAGGCTGTGCTCTTTGATCTTCATCAGTAAATGTTTTAAGTCCTCTTC
>NW_006408668.1:4855795-4857691 GCF_000296735.1 Chrysochloris asiatica | reverse complement strand
ATCTTTCTGTTATTCTCTGCTTTCAGCCAAGATCCATCAGACATCAGCAATGATATCCCTTGTTACATGGCCTCTTCTGAATCCAGCTTGAACCTCTTGAAGTACTATGTCTATATATGCTTGAGCCATTTCTGTATTACCTTTAGCAAAACTTTACTGCATGGAATAGCAAAGAGATTGTCTGATGATTTCCGCATTCTGTTGGGTCACTTCTCTTTGGAATGGGCACAAATATGGATCTCTTCCAATCAGTTGGCCAGATAGTTGTCTCTCAAATTTCTTGGCAGAGATGAGTGAGTGCCTCCTGTGCCACTTCACTTTTTTGAAAGATTTCAATTTTTATTCAATTTTATTCAACATTCAATTTTTATTGTCAATTCCTTCAATGCACCTTGGACTTCTTCCTTCAGTACAGATTTAGGAAATCACAACTGATGAGTTAACATTTCGGGGACGCTTAGAAGATGCTTTTTCCAACCTAAGTATTTCCAGAATGTCCATCACTTAAAATTTATATCCTGGGCTGATGGATTATTTCCCATTAAAATACAAATGTACCTTTGGAGGGAATATTGCTTGTGCAAAGGAAAGGCTTGTGTTTATTCTGCCAGGTTTGGAATTAGACCTGTGTTCTCATCCTGACTCTTCATGTGGCTGTGAGATCATACACGCCTCTCTGAGTGTGAATGATCTCAACTGCACACTGGGGACAAGTAAAGTCTACCTCATAGAGACAAAACCCTTGTTGTTGTTGTTGCTGTGTGCTGTTAAGTTGGTTCCTACTCATAGTGACACTATATAGGGTTTCTAAGAATCAGCTGGTGAGTTTGAACCACCAAAATTTGCAGTTCAAAGCAAACTTGACGTTGAGCACTTATCCTATGGCACCATACCAGGACTCCTCATAAAGTCCTTAAGATACAACAAGTGCTAGCTAGCTAGATACTAAGAAGTATTATTGCCATCCACAAATATGGGTATATGCTATGCTTTTGTTTTCATTTAGTTTTATGGATTTTTAAAAAATTCCTTTGAGATCATGTAGCATTTCAATTCAGAAAATTCAGTCTGAATTCTGGAGCTAGTCTAGTGGGATTTGAATCTCACCTCTGTCACTTGCTTGCCATGTGACCTTGGGCAAGCGAATGAACCACATTGTGCCTCAATGTCTTCATCTGTGAAAACCAAAACCAAAAGCAAACCCACAGCCATCGAGTCCATTCTGACTCATAGTGACCCTCTCGGACAGAGTCATTTTGTCTCATTGGGTTTCCAAGATTGTCAATCTTTACAGAATCAGAAAGTCTCATCTTTCTCCTTCAGAGCAGCTGGTGGGCTCAAACCGCTGACCTTGTGGTTCACAGTCCGGTCCAATGCTTCTGTGATAGAGCCACCATGCTCCCTAGAGTGGGAAAAAATGGTACCTCTCTTACAAGGCTGTTGTGGAGATTGGATTATTGATTTGATACAGGAAAAATACTTGGAACAGCACATAGCAAGTCCTGGTGTGGCAGTGCAGGATAATGTGCTGGACTGCAAGGTCAGTTTGAGATGCAAGGTGGGTGGTTCAGATTCACCAGCTGCTCTTTGGAAACTCTAGGCAGGGTTGCTGTGAGTTGGAATAGACTTGTTGTTGTTAGGTGCCATCAAGTCGGTACCAACTCATAGCGACCTTATGTACAGCAGAATGAAACAGATGGTTGTTGTTGTCAGGTGCCATTGAGTCGGAATCGACTCATAGGGACCCCATGCACAGCAGAACGAAACAATGTCCGATCCTGGGCCAACCTCACTACCGCCGCCACACTTGACGCCATCAATGATGCCACCTGGCTGATCCATCTCGGGGGTCTTCCTCTTTTTCTCTGACCCTCCACCTTACCCAGCATGACATCC
>NW_006408668.1:4788329-4822678 GCF_000296735.1 Chrysochloris asiatica | reverse complement strand
CTCCATCTTTTTGCTATTGTAAATAGTGCTGCTATGAACATTGGTGTGCATATATCTTCTCAGATTGTGGCTCTTTTTTCTTGTGGGTAAATACCAAGTAGAGGAATGGCTGGATCATAAGTCACCCTTCATTTTTATTTGTTACATTTGACAACCAATCCTATCTCGGGAGACTTTTTCTCCCTGCAATTTTTTGGTAAGTTTTTGTTGTGAATTGAGTGATAGTTTACAAGGGAAAACATTGGTTTTACACTCATTGTTTCATTGCAATGATTACAATCTCCTCTATGCATCATCATCCAATAGTATTTGCTTCTATTCCCTCTGTGGGTTTTTTTTTGGGGGGTGGAGGGGGTATACACAAAAACACTCAGGAATATATAATCATTTAAACAACCCAAGTCTCCCTGCAGTTTTAATAGGCTGGACACTTAAATTCTTTTTTTGGTGACAATCAGGCTGTGATTGCCTTTTCCTTGGCCTGGAGTCGGGCAGTGCGGGGCTGGTATATTTCAAGAATTCAAAGGATTCATAACTTGTTCTTTCCCAAGCTGGTTTCTCTTTGGCCTCAGAACAGCAGTCATTACTTCCCTTCCACATTCCTCATGCTTGGTCCTGGCTCCAGGCCCAGGTTGGTCTTTTTCTACTTTTTAGGGCCTGGGAGCGTTTGTTTACTTCTATTAAAGGTTATGTTCCGTAACCTGTCTTCAGTAGACCTGCCTCTCAGTTCAGGAGAAGGAGTATGAGGAGAAACATATGAATCTTCCTCAAATCAGGGGTCACAGGATCTGCTGGGTGGAGGTCAACCTATCTGGGTGATCCTTCAGAGAATGGTCTCTTTATTCTGTAGAGTAGCCATCAGTGGAACGCCAGACCTGGAAGAACGGAAGAGCCAACAGGAACGAGAGAAGGAATACAGAGGACAATGAGGCCCATTTGGGTGTGTATGATGTTTCACCAGAAGTCTAGAGCACTCCCAAATGGAGGCAAGAAGCATCTGCTCCAGGAATCCTTTCTTGATAAGGGAAGAGAGTGCTGGGTTTAACTTCCATTTGTCTTCCTTACCTCACAGAGGGCATGCCTGTCCCAACAATTACTTGGCAATAGTGTGGGATCTGTGTCTGTGGGACTGCATGATTCATCCTGAATCAGTTGGGTTCAGGGCATCTTTATTGAGTGTCTACTATGTGGCAGGGGGACACTGGTAGTTCAGGGAGCATTAGGGGCATCGTGGTAGACACAGGTTCAATTCTCAGTCAAGGTACCTCATCCACAGCCACTGGAATCTGTCAATGAAAGCTGTGTGTTGCTTTGATGCTGAACAGGTTTCAGTGGAGCACCATGATTAATATGGATGGAAGAAAGTCTTAGAGATCTACTTCTGAAAATCAGCCATGGACCATAACCCATCAATAGTAACTAACAGATGTGCCAAGCATATGTCAGAAAGATGAAAAAAATGCAGGCCCTGCTTGAAAGGAATCCACATCCTCTTTTGGGAGAGACATGAAAAGGGTATCTCAGAGAACAACCAGAAAGAAACTCAATAAAGACACAGAGGAACTAAACAACACAATCAGCCAACTGGATCTCATAGATGTGTGCAGAACATTCAGCACAACAACAGTACAATATACATTCTTTTCCAATGCGCATGGGACATTCACCAGAATTGACCATGTGTTAGGCCACAAATCAAGTCTCCATAAATTTACAAACATCAAAATACTACAAAGCATCTTCTCAAACCACAATGCTATGAAATTAGAAATCAACAATAGGAAAACCAAAGAAATAAAGTCAAATACATGGAAACTGAATAATACCCTGCTGAAAAGGGTATCTCTGTCCTGTGAGTTGGAGCAATGAAAATGGTACTTGGGGGGCTTTGCAGGAACCCCAAATAGCTCTTTCAGGTTCTGCTGACCTCAGAGCTGACTGTTCTGCCTCAGAGACTGAGATCTCCCTGACAGACTGAGATCTCCAGGACAGACTGAGATCTCCAGGACAGGCTGAGATCTTGGCTCTCCGTATGCAGGAAACAGTCAATACATGTCCTTACAAACTATGAGATTAGATTGTAATGGGGGTACATTTTTTATATAAGTCAATATTTTTCAGAACTAGCTGAGCCCAGGCTATCCAGGACACCTTCTGACCATGGAAATTCAACACAGGAAGCTCTTTGTTTGAGTGCTCATTAGATTTATGCACCTACCACCTTCCTGGCCAAGCTCCCCTGCCCCATCCCTTCTTCTCTTCACCAGCAAACACTGTCTGCCTGGACTAGTTTGGGCTAATTACTGAGCAATAAAGTGTCTGATTTTTACATAATGACTCTGCTCAGAGCTGCCAAAAACATTGAGTGGGGCCAGGGTGGGAGGGGAAAACATGCTTTTTTCCCCGTTATTTTACCTATAAGATTCATTTGAATGGCGAAAATAGGCCCATTGTCCTAACTAGCTAGTTGGATGAGAACAAATTTCTCATTAATTTTAAATATGTCAACTGGAGAGGGCTATTAAAGGGAGAAAGACTAGAGTGATGTTGCTGGGAGCAGACACACACACACACACACACACACACTGGGAATGACACAGAGTCCCTGGTAGCTACTTGAATAATAGACTCGCCCTCTCTGTATCAAACCAAAAACCCAAGCCCATTGCCACTGAGTCAATTCCAACTCCTAGCAGCCTTCTAGGATGGAGTAGAACTGTCCTCTTAGGGTTTCCAAGGAAAATCCTTATGGAAGCAGATTGTCACATCCTTCTCCTCAGAGTAGCTGGTGGGTTTGAACCACTGATCTTTCAGTTAGCAGTTGAATGCTTTAGGGTTCCCTACCCTCTCTGGTAAGGAGCTCTGGTAGCGTAGTGGTTACGAGTCGGGCTGCCAACCTTAAGATCAGCAGTTCAAAACTACCAGTGGTTCTGTGGGAGAAAGATGAGGCGTTCTGCTCCTGTAAAGATTTACAGCCTTGGAAACCCTGTGCAGGGTCGCTATGAGTCGGAACCGACTCCACGGTACTAAACAACAACAACCCTCTCTAGTGGGTTAATGTGCCAGACTGCAAAGTCGTTTGAACTGCAAGATTGATGCTTCTAGCTCACCAGCTACTCCTCAGAAACCCTATACAGGGTCGCTATGGGTCGGAACCAACTCGATGGCACTTAACAACAACAACAACAACAACCTTCTCTAGGGCTGCAAAGGAAATTCTCTTGGGGGCCACCTGAAAAGGAATACCAAAGAGTCCCCCTGGAAAGGCCAGGTCCTAGTCTAGCTGGCCGGCTGGCAATTACTATACAGCAGATCCTAGAGATAGTGCTGGTTCAATTTCAGACCACAGCAATAAATTGAGGATCACAGTAAGGCAAGTCATATAAATTTGGGGGGGGCGGGGAGGCGGTTCCCAATGCATATAAAAGTTTTACTTACACTAAACTGTAGTCTATTAAAGCAACCTGGTGGCACTGTGAGTTAAGCATTGAACTGATAACTGAAAGGTTGTTGGTTCAAACCCACTAGTCGCTCCTCAGTGAGCTGGTATGATGAGTCGACATCAACTCGATGGTAGTCTATCAAGTGTGCAATGGCATTATGAATGAAAAAGTTTAAAGTATTGTGAGAATTACCAAAATGTGACACAGAGACTTGAACTGAGGACATACTCTTGGATGCACCCGTAGACTTGGCCAACGCAGATTGCTACAAACCTTCAACTGGTGAAAAATGCAACATCTGTGAAGAACAATAAAGTGAAGAACAGCAACCTGAGAAGTACAGCGATTAGGCCTTCGCTCTGATGAAGTGGGATCTAGGGATGCAATACTGGAGGCTCTCAGATCTGCCGACGTGGCCTTGGGAGGGTGTAGATGACGTTAAGCTGGAACATGTGCTACTCAGTGTTCACATCCAGCTGTCTATACACAAATCTCAAAGCTATTTGCCTTTATTAAGTCATTTGTCTTCTCACTACCCTTTTAAGTCTGTGGGTTGATGGTGTGCTTGGGGAAGGCAGGCTGGCTGGAATATCAGCCCTTCGTGCTTCTGTGTGGCTTGTAGCTTCTTAACCCCTGAGACAGTACCATTCACTGCAGAGTGACAAGAATGGGAAGTGACCATGTCTAAGAAAAGGTGTGATACCAAATCTATTGCCATTGAGTTGATTTCAACTCTACCCTGTAAGGACAGGGTAGAACTGCCTATAGGATTTCCAAATATTGTAAATCCTTATGGAAGCAGATTGTCACATTTTCCTCCTGCAGAGCGGCTGGTGGTTTCCAAGAGCCAATTTAGCCAACCTTTTGGTTGGCGATAAAGTGCTTTAACCACTGTAACATCAGGGAGCCTTAAAGGGTTTGTTATTGACTCTTTAAACCACTCTCCTCTTCACTTTCAGTCCAAGGAACTCAGGATGATGGTGGTCATAAGACACAGACCAGACCAATCAGAATTGTTCATTCTCCTAGGCACATGACCCAAGCTGGACCAATCAGAATGAATTCTAGGAATTTTCTGGAAGTCTTGGAAAACAGACTTTTTATGGGATTTCTAAGCTGATGTAGGAGTCCTGGTGTGGTGCTATAGGATAAGCACTGGACTGCTAACCACAAGATTATTGGTTCAAACCCACCAGCTGCTTCTCAGAAACTCTATACAGGGTCTATATGAGTTGGAACTGACTGGATGGCACTTAACAACAATAACAAACTGATGGAAAGGGGGCCATGGTGGAACAGTGGTTAAAGTGCATGGCTGCTAACTAGAATATTGACGGTTTGAACCCACAAGCTGCTCCACAGGAGAAAGATGTGGCAATCTGCTTCTGTAAGAATTTACAACTCTGAAACTTCTATTGGGCAGATCTATACTGTGTGTAAGGAGCTCTGGTAGTGTAGTGGTTATGAATCGGGCTGCTAACCGCAAGGTTGGCAGTTCGAAACTACCAGCAGAAACGCGGGAGAAAGATGAGGCTTTCTGCTCCCGTAAAGATTTACAGCCTCGGAAACCCTGTGCCAGGGTCACTATGAGTTGGAACCGACTACACGGTACTTAACAACAACAACATACTGTGTGTGGCATTGTAGAATAAGCACTGGACTACAAGGTCAGTTTGAATCACAAGGTTGGCAATTCAGAATTATCAGTCGCTCCTTGAAAATCCTATACAAGGTTGCTATGAGTTAGAACTCTGGTAGCATAGTGGTTACGAATTGGGCTGCAAACCGCAAGGTCAGCAGTTCAAAACTACCAGCTGTTCTGTGGGAGAAAGATGAGGCTTGCTTCTCCTGTAAAGATTTACAGCCTCGGAAACCCTGTGTAGGGTCACTATGAGTCAGAACCGATTCCACGCACATAACCACCACCACCATGAGTTAGAACTGGCTCGATAGCCCTTATCAACAATAGCATTCTGTCATTACAGGGTTGCTATGAATTGGACTCAACTCAGTGGCAATGGACTTGGTTTGGGGAGTTAAACGATGGAATGTAAACTATCTTTGCTTTCATTTGGGGAGAGCCAGCTTGGATAAAAAGCTATTATAAAAGAAGAGAACTAAAATTAAGGGAGTTGGATATCTCTCTGGGTCAAGTGTGCTTGAGCTATTAGCATTTCAGGTGTCTAAACCCATGCCTCCTTTTTTCCTTAATCCAGTTCAGGTCAAGTGTCTCCAATATACAGCCACAAGAGCTTTGACGAATAATCTTAAATGTATAACCGTAAGATTATTGTTTGTCATTGCTAAGTACTGTTGACTTGATTCTGACTCAAAGGCTGTAAGTCTTTACAGGAGCAGAAAGTCTCACCTTTCTCCCATGGAGTAGCTGGTGGCCTTGAATCGCTGACCTGTGGTTTGAAGTTCAGTGTTTATCTTATGTAGCCACTGTGTTCCCATAACTTTGGGTTGCTGTTGTTGTTAAGTGCAGTCAAGTCAGTTCCAACTCACAGCCACCCTGTATAGGGTTTCTGAGGAACAGCTGGTGAGTTTGAATTGCCGATCTTGCGATTCTAATGGATCTTGCAGTCGAGTGCTTATCCTACAGCACCACACCAGGACAACATAACTTTGGGTTACTGAGGCTCCTTTTCTGAGGCTCATTTTCACATAGACAAATGGAGATGATAATGTCCCTCTAAGAATCCTGGTGTGGGCTGTAGGATAAGCTCTAGACTGCTAACTACAAGGTTGATGGTTCAAACTCACCGTCTACTCCTTGGAAACCCTATGCAGAGTTGCTCTGAGTTAGAACTGACTCAACAGCACTTAACAACAATAACACAGGTGTTGAAAGAAGTGTTGGTATCATAGTGGGTTACAAGCTGGATTGCTAACCAAAAAGGTCAACAAAAATTCAAGTCTAACAGTCATTCCAAGGGAGAAAGATGAGGCTTTCTTTTCCTGTAAAGATTTAAAACCTTGGAAACCGGATACAAGATTGCTACTAGTCAGAACAGACTCAATGGCACACAACCACCACCACAGGTATTGAAACTGGTTAACGTGTTCAACAGTTAACTGAGAAGTTGGAAGTTTGAGTCCACCCAGCAATGCCTTGGAAGACAGACCTGGAGACCTACTTCAGAAAACTCCACCAATGGAAATGAACAACAACAATACTTTCTTTGGTATTTGCTTTAGCGGTTAGAAAACTGGAAGTATGTTAAGAATCATTTATATATGTGGACCTGCTTTATTCAACTTGATGTGAATTTATGAAATCTAAATTCACATAAACAATTTCTGATAAAAAATTAGCATCCAGTTTGAAATGTGCTGCAGATTTAAGATATACTCTGGATTTTGAAGGCTTTGTATGGAAAAAAGAGAAAGTAAACTATATCGTTATGTTGAGTGTATGCTAAAATGATTTCTTATACATTGGTTAAATGAAATATAATATTAAAAAAATTTAAACCCAGCAACTTATGTAGTGCAGTTCTACTCTGACATACACGCTGTTGCTGTAAATCAGACTCAACTCTACAGCCATTGGGTTGTAGGTATTGAAGAAAGTCATCCACTATATGGCCCAGTTTCCCCTTGTGAAATGACTATAACAAGACAAATTGAAATATGGGTATAGAAAGAAACTGGTACATATATGTTGTTGTTGCTCATAAGTGCTTCCAAGTTGATTCTGACCATAGCAATCCTGTATAGGGTTTCCGAGGAGCAGCTAGTGCGTTTGCTCTGCCAACCTTGCTGTTCAAACTGACCTTGCAGTCCAGTGCATTATCTAGCAGTGCTTTCCCCCTCCCCCAGTGGTAAACTGCATTTCCAAGTATTTTTATTGAGATGATTATTGATTCATATGAAGATATAAAAATAATACAGAGAGATTCCATATACCCTTCACCCAGTTTTCCCCAATGGTTGCATCTTGTGTAATTGCAATCGAGGATCACAACCAGAACATTGATATTGGTAACTTACACAGACTTTATTCAGATTTCACCAGTTTTATACTCATTCACGTGTGTGTTTGTGCATTTATTGTTGTTCTTAAGTGTCTTTGAGTTCGTTCCGACTCATAACAACCCTGTATAGGGTTTCTGAAGATCGGTTGGTGGATTTGAACCACCGATCTTGTGGTGAGCAGTCCAGTACTTACACTATAGCACCACACCAGGACTCTGTGTGCGTATTTAGTTCTATTAAGATAGATCACACGTGTAGATTTTATGACCATCAGTATAGTCAGAATACAAATCAAAGGACCTTTCATGCTACTTTTGAATAATAGTACCCACCTCCATCCCCTTAGTCCTTGATGACCACTAATCTGTTCTTAATCTCCATTTTTCCAAAATTCTGGCTGTTTTTCACTCAGCATAATTCCCTTAAGAATTACCCAATGTGTTGCATGCATAAGTAACATGTTCCTTTTTATTGCTCCATAAGATAAGTACTGGACTGCACATCACGAGGGTTGAACCTACCAGCAGCTCCAGAAATTCTATACAAGGTTGTTATGAGTCAGAACCAACCTGATGGCACTTATAAACAAGTATTCCATGGCATAGACATATCACTGTGTTTTGGTTACCATTTACCTATTGAAGGCCAATGGTTGTTGGAAGGCAAATGGTTGTTTCTAGTTTTTACTTATTATGAATAAACTGCTATGAGGTTTGTATAGGGTTCTGTGGGAACATATGTTTTAATTTTTCTGGGATAAATGCCCAAAAGTGTAATTGCTGAGTAGTATGAAAAGTTCATTTTTAGTTTTAAAAGGAAGTAGTGAACTGTCTTCCAGAGTACTATTTTTATATTCCTGCAGAGAAATGTGATTCTATTTCTCTGCATCCATGCAGCATTTGATGCTATCACTAGTTTTTGTTTTAGCAGTCCAGATAGGTGTGTAATAATAACCCATTATAATTCTAATAGTTACTTCTCTAATGGTCAATTATGTTGAGCATCTTTTAACATCATTGTTCTCCATTGCATATCCTCCCCTTTGGTAAAATGTCTGTGCATGTCTTTTGCCCATTTCCAATTGTATCTTGTTTTGTTTTTTGGTTTTTTAACTGTTGAGTTTTGAAAGTCCTCTATATATTCTAGATACTAGTGGAATATATCATTTGTAAATATTTTCTCCCGTTCGTAATTTGTCTTTTCATTCTCCTACCAGGGTATTAAATAGAGAAAAAAGTTTCTAATTTTGATGAGGTCCAATTATCAAATTTTCCTTTTACGGGTCATGATTTTGGTGCCAAACTAAGAACTCTTTAACTAATTTGTGTTTTAATAAGAGACTCAGGAAGAAAACATTTTAAGTAACAGGGCAATAAATAATTATGAACTTTCAGATTCATAATTAAGACAATGTGCATTTGGAAAAGCACCCTTTAGCTCCTTGCTGACCTCAAGAAGTGAGATATGTGTGGAGAGCCTAGTGACAACCAGAAGACTTGTATTCATCAAGTGTTGGGACAAAAGTTCAAAAGAGGGAAAGTAGGCCCAATAAAATGCAACTGCTCTGGTAGCACAAATCAAGCTGTAAACCTTAAGGTCAGCAGTTCGAGACTACCAGCTGTTCCGCGGGAGAAAGATGAGGCTTTCTGCACATAACAACAACATCTCCTATGGAAAATTACTCTCTTCCAAGTTCAATATTCCTTTTCACACCCATTATCTTTGAGGTAAAGCAACTTTGATAGCTCATTTTATAGAAGGGGGAGACTAGGGCTCAAATAGATTAGTCAAAACAGGAAGTGACTCTCAGTCCACAGGAAGTGACTCTCCTCGTCTTGCGGAATTAGTTGTTGCTTCCAGGAGTAAAACAAACAAACAAACAAACAAACAAAACTCCTCTAAATAATCACAGCCCCAAAGGACCTTTATTGGGCAAACTCTGAGATTCCTTATGGACTCCAACAGGAATGGAAACCCACTTCTGGGGTGGCAGTGTCCCTGTCTGTTTCTCTCTAGCCCTTTGCTCCATTAACCTCTTGACAAAGATACATCTTGGTGCCCCATGTTTGGCTCTAGGAGAACAAAGGACCACCAGAACAGGGCTCCTGTGACATGGTTCCTAATTCCTTATAGGGACAATCTGATTGGCCCAGCTTGGGTCAAAAGTTTGTTTCTAAGTGAAGCACCCAAAGCCAGTGGATGGAGGAATTTATTCAAATCCAGTTGCCAGCACTTGCCTGGCCCTCATGCATGGAAATGGAACCAGATTGAACTGAATTGAATGGAATGAAATTAAACAAGTCTGTCAGGCTGGTCCTTGCACCCCACTTTACAGATGTGAACACATAAGTTCCTGGGGTTAAACAAACTGCCTACCTGTGTCCAAATCAGTCAAGTTGCAAGTGCTTCACTAGGCTGTTTCTCTGTATCCATGATGAACCCAAACTGGTCCTAAAATGTGTGATTGACTTCAGAAAATAATTTCTCATATATAATCTGATGTGTAAAGGATAATAACTTTAGCCCAACTGGCTGTATTGATTGGGGCTATGAATTTCCAATAACAATGCTCAAAGGACTTTTTTGGGGGGTAGAAACAAAGTTTCAGTACAAAGAGAGAGCATCAAATGTTAGGGATCGCTTTTTCAGGGGCTTTTGGTACAAATGATCAAAACTCAAATCACATTGTTTTAAGGGGACATACTGAAATGTATGCAGCTGACATGCTCAGGGTGCAGCTGGCTCCGGACATGATGGGGAGGAATACCACAGTGCTGAACATTTCCAGGGAAAAGCTGGGAAGACACCTTCTAGGTGAAAACTTCCAAACAAGGGTGCCCCCCACCCCGGCAAGTTGAGTCTCACTCTGCCATGATCCTTCTGTTTACAATGATAATAAGAGTGAACTGAAAATGTGAGTTCATGCAAAATGTGGAGAGAAAGGAAGGCAGTGCACTCTTCTGTTGACCTTGTTCAGAAAGAACAGAACATGAGGAAACCAGAAGGGAGACCCTGCTGCCCAGACTGATGCTCTTTAAATATCCTAGGATATCCTAGGATTCTTTGAGCCTCCATGACCTCTTTTACATGCAGACTCAAAAGGGTCATAAGAAGGGGGCCACACTGGGAACTGTACTATTTCAGAGCTGAGGTCTCTCCCCTGAAGTGGGCTTCTTTTCCTTCTCCTCCTCCCCATCTTCCACAGTTCTCTTATTTTGCAGACCATTTCTCCCCAGGAAATGAGAACTTTTCTTTTGTAAAGCAGGAACAATCACCTTCCATAATAAAGAGCTTAGTATGGCCTTCAGGGACTGCTGTTTTATAAAGTACCAAACACAATACAAATAATACTCTGGAAATGTCTTTCTCTAAACTTGAAATGGTGCAAGGAGCATGCAAAACACTTGGGGACAATGTGTTGATTGGATGCCACAGAACATGACAAAGAGGTAGACTGGAATGGAGTGAAACGGGGGTGTTGACCCCACCAGCCCCTCTGGAGAAAAGGCAGAAGGCTAGTCTGCCATGGGGCCTCTGCTTAGCAGGAGTTCTAGACAATGGTTTGGGTTGTTGCTGTTGTTGTTGTTAGGTGTCATTGAGTTGGTTCTAGCTCATGGTGACCCTATGCATAACAGAACGAAACACTGCCTGGTTCTGCGCCACAATTGTTACTCTTGAGCCCATTACTGCTGTCACTGTGCCAAACCATCTGGCTGGGGGTCTTCCTATTTCTCACTGACCTGTCATGTTACTAAGCATGATGTCCTTCTCCAGGAACTGGACCCTCCAGATAACATGTCTGAATTATGTAGAACTTGTCTGCAGAAATGTTTTCATGGGAAATCCCAATGAGCCCTCAAAAATAACATTCCTGGAGAAGCAGGACTTTGGTTTAAGTGGAGAAACAAAGAAATAGAGACTGGGTTTTCTTAATCTGCTAGGATTTGGGGAATAGACTAAATAATATCACTCTAGGAAGCGACTCTGGGCTTCTCTAAAGTTAGTCTGTGTGAGTCTGTCTCTTGCAAAGAGAATGTCTTAGCCCCTGACAACAACAGTGAGGATGGTGCAGGATAAGACAATGTTTCATTCTATTGGGCATAGGATCACTATAAACCAGATTTAACTCAACAGTACCTAACAACAGCGGCTACCTAAGAAAGTGGCATAGTAGGGCTGCATTCTCTCCCTGTTTTAAGGGGATCTCTTAGGATAATCAAATATCTAATTTGCAAGAGTTTTCTTATAGATCATCTAGTCCAGTGGGCCTCAACTCTGCCTGCACATTAGAATCATCTGGAGAACTTTTAAAAATAGTGATGCCTGCTCCCCACACACAGAGGATTTTAAATAATCAGAGCTGTGTGTTTGCAAAGCACCCCAGGTGATTCTTATGGGCAAGAACTGGTGAAGCCCAGCCCCTTTCTGATCTCTCAGTGAACCTTGTGAGATTTAGGTTGCAGAATTACTGAGCTTGCTGCCCAGAATATATAAATACACTAACTCTCAAAGAAGGAGCCCTGGTAGCGTATTGTGTTACGCATTGGACTGCTAACTGAAAAGTCAGCAGTTTGAATCCACCAGCTGCTCTGTGCGAGGAAAATAAGGCTTTCTGCTCCTGTAAAGATTTGCAGCCTCAGGGTCACAATGAGTTGGAATCAACTCAATGACCACAAAGCCGCAGCCCCAAGGTAGCCCCTGTCCATCCCTGTGAGAAACATCACCTAGATATTGAGATGGAATGTGTATTCCTTCACTTCCTGCATCTAGTGCAACAAGTCCAGTTCCTCAGGCCACCTCCTCAGATATTAAAACACTGTTCTTGTCCTTGCTGAGCAGGGACAGATTGATTACCCAATAAGCAAGTTAAGCATGGGCTTACTTGTACTTACTAATCTTTAGTGAATAATTTCACAAGGGTTTTACCACTTCTTTGATCACATGAGCTACTCACTACAGATTAGTAAATAATCATGTGGTTTACCTTGCTTACTGAGTACTCTGCCCCTGCCAGGGATTGCAAATTTGAAAGGAGGTTTTGGTTCTGTAGGAAGGTGCTGTGGGGTAGGGAAAGAGACAGATACCAGCCATCCCTAGAAGCAGGACCTTTGATGTGGCTAAACAAAGTTAAATTGTTTACTACAGATTGGTAAGTAAGCACAAGCAAGTCTGTGCTTACCTTGCAAATTGGATAGTCTGACACTTTTGCTGAGCTTTCTCCCTGTAGACTATTCATTATTCCTTCAGCAGTCCTCCAGATGACAGGGATTCAAGGCCTGCAAGACTTGTCACTATCCTTTTCCTAGGTAGGCTCTCAGGGATGATGGTTTGGGGAAGCCTGGTATTTAGGGTCAGAGGTCCTGGCTGGCTTAAGTCTTGACAAACTTCCCTCTGAGCCTTTTTTTCCTCATCTGTAGAAGGGAGAGACTGAAATAGATGATATTCAAGTCCCTTTCTAGTGTGGTTTATGACTGGATGGCTGTGATTCGTGCTCACGGTTGGAATGAGGATATGATCTGTATTATATATAAAGCTGGAATCCTGATGTGGTGCTGTGGGTTAATGCGTTGGATTGCAAAGTTGGTTTTCAGGCTACCATTGATCATGGCACTGCAGTGAGAGAGATGTTATTATCCTTTACTGGTAGTTCTTTGTTCTCTGATTAACACCTAAATTATACCTTTCTTCTTTTTTCCAATCATTTATTTATTCCAGTGGTTCTCAGCCCTGGCCAAACATTGAAATCTTCTGGGGAGCATAGAACACAAAACAAAGCAAAACAAAAAACATAGTGAGGCCCAACACCCCCCCACCACACCCTCCCCACCCCCGGAGATTTTCTTTTGATTGGTCTGGGGTGAGCCAATTTATTTATTTAAGTCAAAGGCTATGTATACATTATATGTTGTTGTTGTTGTTAAATGCCGCCGAGTTGTTTCCAACTCATAGCAACCCTGCACAGGGTTTCTTAGGAGTGGCTGGTGGGTTTGAACCACCGATCTTGTAGTTCACAGTCCAGTGCTTATCCTAGAGCACCACACCAGGAGTCCATATACATGTATTTTTTGATTGATTGATTAATTTTAACTTTTTATTGTGAATTGGGTGAAGGTTTATAAACCAGATCAGCTTTCCATCCAGCAGTTCATACACATTTTGTTTCATCTCATTGACTGCAATCCTTGCAATGAAACGTTGCTTATCCCACTTCCTCCCTGTGTTTCCTGTTTTCAAACGCCTTCTTTATTTACTTCTAAACTTTGTCCTTATGTCTAAAATGGTTGACTATTCTATGGTTTGCCTACTTCCCTAGTATTACTGTTCCCCTTAGAAAGGTGTCTATTGTTGGGCTGAAAATTGAGCCGTGGAAGCAAGCTCATTTCCAGACCTGAAGTATGACTAAGGGCCACAATCTTGGGGTTCCAACAGTCTATCTAACCAGTAAGCCTGTCTTTCTTGTGATTTTGAGTTCTGTTCCACATTTTTCTCCCACTCTATCCAGGAACTTCTAATGTGATCCATTTCCAAGCAGTTGGTGGTTGTAGCTAGGCGCCATCTAATTTTTTTGGTCTCAGGGTCGTGGAGACAGATGTTCATGTGGTCCATTCATCCATTAGTGAAATTGATTCCACTTGTCTTTTCTTCACTCTTCTTTCCTCTGGACAGGGATAGATTCGTAGGTGCACCTTAAATGGCTATGCACAGGTTTTTAAGATCCCAGTCACTACTCACCAAAGTAGGATGTAGGCATTGTTTGTGTGGACTATGTTATGCCAATTGACCTTGATGGCCCCAAGGCTATGGTCCTGAGCTCCCAGGCTTAGCCACTCAGTCCCTCAAGGTGTTTGGTTATGTCTAAGAAATGTTCACAATAGGATATCATGTTTGGTAAGTTGGAGGGTCAGAGAAAAAGAGGAAGACCCCCAATGAGATGCATTGGCCAAGTGGCAGCATCGATGGACTCAAGCGTGGCAACAGTAGTGAGGTTGGCCCAGGATCAGGCAGTGTTTTGTTCTGCTGTGCATAAGGTCACTATGGGTAGGTACCGACTTGATGACACCTAACAACAACAACAACATGCCACACCACAGAGTCCTGGTATGGCGCTGTGGGCTAATGCGTCAGACCGCAAAGTCTTTTGAACTGCAAGGTCGGTGATTCAAGCTCACTAGCTGCTCCTTGGAAACCCTATAGAGGTTCGCTATGGGTTGGGATCGACTTGACAACACTTAACAACAACATATATTCATGGATATATTTGCAGCAAAGTTAGTGTATAGCTCACTCTCTTTCCCATGTGCGTTTAGCCTGCATGTCTATCCATGCAGGATTGTGAATTATATCATTCTTAAATCACTAGATTGTCTACTCTTGTTCTTGATTTGCACAACAAATATTCTTTGGAACACATACTGTCTAACTAAAATTGTTTTGATTCAAAGATGATGTGGTTACTGACTTCAACATGCTTTTCTGCACCCAAAAAATTTCAGTGTGCTGAGGACATGGGTCTTGCATAAATCTTAGTTGAGTTAATCAAGTCTGCTCTAAGATTTGGCTGTCTGGCACCACAAGCAATCCCAACTGGCCAGTAGAGCATTCTGCTCCAGGGGTGAGGCAAGCTCCACTCACCACTGTGATGGGTTTTCAGCTCCTATTGAATACTGGAATCATTCAGGTAGTTTTCAAAAACAGCCATGCCTGGCTCCCTTCCTAGAACAATTAAATCAGAATCTCTACAGCGCATTCGTAAAGCCTACCAGGTGATTTTAATGTGAAATTAGGGTTCAGACCAGTGGCCTAAAACTGTGGTTCTCCAACTGGAGTGTGCATCCTAATCACCTAGTGGTGGTTATGTGCCGTGGAGTTGGTTCCAACTCATAGTGACCCTGTACAGGGTTTCTGAGGCTATAAATCTTTACAGGAGCAGAACACCTCATCTTTCTCCCACAGAACAGCTGGTAGTTTCAAACTGCTGACCTTGAGGTTAGCAGCCCGAATTGTAACCACTATGCTACCAGAGCTCCTTATAATTACCTGGAAGGTTTGTTAAATCATGGATTTCTGGGCACATCCCAGAGTTTCTGATCTAGTAGTTGTGGGGTGATTCTTGGGTGGTGTGGATGGTTAAGTGTATGGCTATTAACCAAAAGGTTGGTGGTCTGAACCCACCAAGCATCACCTAGGAAGAAAGCTCTGCTTCCAAAAGGTCCTAACCTTGGAAACTCTATGGAGCAATGCTGCTTGCATGACTGGACTTCCATGAGTTGGAACTGACTCAGTGGCAACTAGAACTGAAAGGTCTGGGTAAGACCCAAGAACTTGAATTTTTAACAAGTTCCCAGGTGATGCTGGTGGTCCACGAGCCACACTTTGAGAACTATCTGGCTGAAGAGCCATGCAAATGATGACGATTTGCTTGTCGAATCATCACCAGGCCTTGCCTGATATCAGTGGTCATAGGAGTTATGGCAGTAACAAAGAACAAACAGCAAAGAACAAGTACTGAGTTCTGTACAAGGCAGAGAACCATGCATTTTACAAGCATCATCTTATTTAATCTTCATGACCATCCTCTGAGATTTCATCAATGAGGAAACTAGGAAAGAGATTAAGCAACATGCCTAGCTCAATAAATAAGTGGCCAAATCACAATTCAGATCTAAGGCTGACTGACGCCTAAATCCACGTACTTAGACATTTTCATGTAGATAAAAACAAAAACTCAGATGCTCTGTGATTACTCAGGGCCTCCCAGCAAACAAGGGTGCCTCCCAGCAAAACACAGGGGTTTTCTGGTCCTTATGACAATTGCTGAAGATAATTGTTTTTCCATTCTGCTTCAATTCTGTCTCACATAAACTAGTAAGCTAAGGTTGGCATCACTGGGCATGCACAGCTCATTATAGACCGGTTCTTAGTCACCATGGTGACCTCATATACACCGGAATGAAATGTTGGCCAGTCCCGTGCCATCTTCATCATCATCTATCAGTTTATCATGCTCTGGTGCCTTACATACTGCTGTGATGCTAGAAGCTATGCCACTGGTATTTCATATACCAGCAGGGTTACCTATGGTAGACAGGTTTCAGCAAAGGTTCCAGACTAAGACCAGGAAGAAAGGCCTGATGATCTAGTTACAAAAATTAGTAAATAAAGACTCAACAACTCAAAATGAGAAGTAACAGAGGTAAGCATTCCTTAGTAATCAGAACATGGGTGATAGCTATCCCTCAGAATTTTAAAACAAAATGAAACAAAAATTCTAGGAACATTTGTGAACTTCAATCCCATCTTCCTGAAGTAATAGTTGCACTGTAGTTGTCCTAGATAATGCCTTGAGCATACACCAGGGCCATGAGAACCTACTTAGAAGCTAGCATCACTGCCTTGAACCTCACCAAAAAGGTACACCCAATTGCAGGTACTGGAAGCCTTCATTCTTATGCAGATTCATTCAATGACTCAGCAAATATTTGAGGGCCTACTCTGTACCCTCAAAGGAGCTCTGGTACCGTAGTGGTTATGAATCAGGCTGCGAACCTTAAGGTCAGTGGTTCGAAACTACCAGCTGCTCCGAGGGAGAAAGATGAGACTTTCTACTCCCATAAAGATTTACACCCTCGGAAACCCTGTACAGTGTCGCTATGGGTCGAAACCGACTCAACGGCACTTAACAACAACTCTGTACCAGAGCTCTTTTATCTTTGGGATCCACAATGGTGGTGCAGTGAATTGCTTGATAAGACTTCTAGCCTTAGGCTTTGTAATTCCTACCAAATGACTGGGTGGTGGTGGTGGAGCTGGTTCTGCCCCATAACAACCTTGTACAGGGTTTCTGAGGCTGTAAATCTTTTTTGGAGCAGAAAATTTCATCCTTTTCCTTAAGAACTACTTGTAGTTTTGAGTTGCTGACTTTGAGATTAGCAGCCTGACTCATAACCACTACACTATCAGAGCTCCTTACATGACTGTGTTGTTGTTGTGGTTAAGTGCTGTTGAGTTGATTCCGACCCATAGTGACCCTGTATAGGGTTTCCGAAGAGCAGCTGGTGAGCTTGAACCTCCGATCTGCAGTTCAAACAGCTTTGCAGTCTGGTGCATTAACCCACAGCGCCATACCAGGACGTCATGACTGGGTTTGTTGTTGTTAAGTGCTGTCGAGTCGATTCTGAACCATAGTGACCCTGTATAGGGTTTCCGAGGAGTGGCTAATGAGCTTGAACTGTCCACCTTACAGTTCAAATGGCTTTGCAGTATGACGCATTAACTCACAGCGCCACCATGACTGGGTAGGATTATGCAAATATAAGGTGTTTGTAGCCTACCAGTGGGATTGGATGTTGTTGTTGTTGTTAGGTACCATCAAGTCAGTACAGACCCATAGTGACCTTATGCACAGCAAAACGAAACACTGCCCAGTCCTGGGCCAACCTCATTATTGTTGCCACGTTTGAGTCCATCGATGCTGCCATTTGGCCAATCCGTCTCGTTGGGGGTCTTCCTCTTTTCCTCTGACCCTCCACCCTACCAAACATGATATCCTTCTCCAGCGACTGCTCCCTCCTGACAATATGGCCAAAGTATGACAGATGAAGTTTGGCCATCTTGGCCTCTAAGGAGTACTTTGGCTGTACTTCTTCCAACACAGATCTGTTGGTTCTTTTGGCAGCCCATGGCACTTTCAATATTCTTCTCCAAAACCATAACTCAAAGGCATCAATCCTTCTATAGTCTTCCTTATTCACTGTCCAGCTTTTGCATGCATATGAGGTTATTGAAAACACCATAGATTGGGTCAGGCACACCTTAGTCCTCAAGCTGACATATTTGCTCTTCAACACTTTAAAAAAAGGTCTTGTGCAGCAGATTTGCTTAATGCAATACATCATTTGCTCTCTTGACTGCTGCTTCCATGAGTGTTGATAGCTGATTCAAGAAGAATGAAGTCCTTGACAACTTCAATCTTTTCTCCACTGGTAAGAATGTTTATTGGTCCAGTGGTAAGGATTTTTGTTTTCTTGACATTGAGATGTAATCCATACTGAAGGCTGTGCTCTTTGATCTTCATCAGTAAATGTTTTAAGTCCTTTTCACTTTCAGCAAGCAAGGTTGTATCATCTGCATATCGCAGGTTGTTAATGAGTCTTCCTCCAATCCTGATGCCACATTTTTCTGCATATAACCCAGCTTCTCAGATTATTTGCTCAGTATACAGGTTGAATAAGTATGGTGAAAGAATACAATCTTGTCACACACTTTTTAATTTTAAAATATTCAGTGTTCCCATGTTCTGTTCGAACAACTGCTTCTTGGTCCAGGTACAGATTCCTCATGAGCACAATTAAGTGTTCCGGAATACTCATACTTTGTAATGTTGTCCATAGCTTGTCATGATCCACACAATCAAAAGCCTTTGTGTAGTCAATAAAGCACAGGTAAACATCTTTCTGATAGTCTCTGCTTTCAGCCAAGATCCATCTGCAATGATATCCCTCATTCCACAGCCTCTTCTGAATCCGGCTTGAACCTCTGGAAGTTCTCTGTCAATGTATGATTGTAGCTGTTTCTGTATTACCTTTAGCAAAACTTTACTCGCATGGGATATCAAAGAGATTATCTGATGATTTCCACATTCTGTTGGGTCACCTCTCTTTGGAATGGGCACAAATATGGATCTCTTACAATCAATCGGCCAGATAGTTGTCTTCCAAATTTCTTGGCAGAGATGAGTGAGTGCCTCCTGTGCACCCTCACTTTCTTGAGAGATTTCAATTTTTATGCCATCAATTCCTGGTGCCTTGTTCTTTGCCAATTCCTTCAATGTACTTGGACTTCCTCCTTCAGTATCATTGGCTCTTGATTGTAAGCTACCTCTTGAAATGGTTGAGCATTAACCATTTCCTTTTGGTACAGTGACTCTGTGTATTCCTTCCATCTTCTCTTGATGCTTTCTGCATCATTCAGTAATTTGCCCAGAGAATCTTTCATAGTTTACTAATATTATAAATAAGGTACATGGTACTTGTATACATGAAAACCATTCAAATAGGCTAATGTGGGGATTGATCAGTTTTGACACTCATTACACTAGGTTTAAAATGAGTTATCTCAGAAGCGGAAATGGGAGCTTTCACTGCCATAAAAAAAGAAGAGCCACGAGGAGGCTGCCTGGGTTCAGGAAATGGAAAACTGTGACGCCAGAGAAATAGCAGAGAAGCATCACAGTAGAGGCAACAGAATCAAGCATGAGACAGAGCAGCTGGCTTCCCAGCCCCTGGAGCAAAAAAACGCTGAGTGCCTTCAGGCAGGAGACTTGCTGGCAGAGTGTGTTGCCTACAGGCACTGAACTTTGGGAGCTAGGTTTGCTGACCTGTGGAACTAGAGTTGAACACTTTGAAGCTGAAGCTTACTGGTAGGTGGTGGTGGTTATGTGCTGTGCAGTTGGTTCTAACTTACAGCGACTGCTGTACAGGGTTTCCGAGGCTGTAAATCTTTATGCGAGCAGAAAGCCTCATCATTTTTCTCCCGTGGAATAGCTGGTAGTTTCAAACTGCTGACCTTGTAGTTCACAGTCCTATCCATAACCACTATGGTGCCAGAGCTACTGGTAGAGTGGGTACTTAACCAGCAGAGATCAAGGGGCCATGTGACTGAGAGGCCACGTATCAGATAGAGGCATGCCTATGGGTGTGGGGAAGAGGCTGTCCTAACCAAGGAACTTTATCATGAGCATTCCTGATCTGTATTGGACGACGTACAGTCAGAATGTATTTAGAAGCAAGGATGATGAAGCTTCCTCTCTCATACTTTCCATATATTTTCAGGAGGGACCAGTCCCTGGAGAAAGACATTGTGTTTGGTAAAGTGGAGAATCAGCGAAAAAGAGGAAGACTCCCAACAAGATGGATTGGCACAGAGGCAGCAGTGATGGAATCAAGTGTAACAATTGTGAGGATATGCAGGACTAGGAAGTGTTTCGTTCTGTTGCGCATGAGTCAGAAACGACTCTATGGACCTACCAAAACCAGCATGATGTTAATGAGGTCAGATACAATCTATGGAATTAGGTTGTATCTTGAATCAATCTCTGTTGAGATATAAAAGGAGAGAAAAGTGAGCAGAAAGAAAGGTACCTATTACCACCAAGAAGGAAGAGGCAGTCCTTTGGACCTGGGCACCCTGTGCGGTGAAACTCTCAGACTCTAGAGAAGATTATTGCCAAGACACACTGAACTCTCCGAAGAACGTTGGACTGGCAATGCTGAAAGGAGACAGGGACCTTTCTCCAGAGATGGTGCTCTGAATTTGTACTTCTAGATTCCCAAACAATGCATGACAGAATAAATTTCTGTTTGTTAAAGCCAACTACTTGTGCTATTTCTGTTATAGCAGCACTAGATACTAAGACAAGCCCAATAATTGGGAGTACGGTGTATAGGTTCTGTGTGGCCATTGAACGAAATTATCAAGAAGCAGAGAGTGCTGTGGGAAGTACAGCTGGTGTCAGAATTGGGAAACAGAGTGGAAGAATCAGCCTTGGGCTGATGTTGAGTTTGATTCTCCTTTCCCCTTGGGAAGTCTGAGGAGGTCAGATGCCACCCCTGTGCTGTTTTTATGATAGTGGACAGGACAGGAAAGGGCTTTGCCTCAGGGAGTTCATGTTTTGGCAGAGGAAAAAAGAAATAAACAAGATCATTTTAGATGGTAGTTTTGAACATTTTATGAAGTAAATTACAAAGGCCACTGTCATGGTAATTGACTTGAGAGTATCATTTAAATTGGGATGTCAGGAAAGGACTGTCTGAAAAGTTAACATTTGAGCTGAAACTTGAATAACAAAAAGGAATTAGTTATTTGAAGAACTGGGATAAGAATGAAACATGCAGAGGGAACTGCCAGTGCAAGGCCCTGAGGCAGGAGCAAGTTTGAGGTTCCCTAGGAAAGAAAGTCAGTCACTGGTGAAAATGGCATGAGAAGAGGAGGGACAAGTGGGCAGAGGGCAGATGGTATGGGTTCTTGAGCACTGAGTGTAAACACTACCCTCAGTGTGGCAGGCAGTCACGGGCAGGAAAGCAGGGGCAATGTGGTCAGATAGCATTGAGTAAGAAAAGGATGCTGAGTACCAAAGTAGAAGCAGAGGCTCTTGGCACAGTCTATAGATAAAATGCTTGCTGGCATCCAGACCCCTCTGTAAAAACACACCTGTCTCATTGCTGGCTGGGTGCCAAGTCCCTATCTCATCTCTACTCACAAACAGCACCTTTGCAGCCCCTGGGGATGTGTCACTTCCTTCTTCGCAGCTCAGAAACGAGCTTGTTTGCCACTCAGCGATTCTCTGATTTATGAGCTTTCTAACTCTGCATCTTGGCGAGGCTGGTAATTTCAGAGGAAGCTTCTGACTGGGCGAGGAAAGGAGGCAACTCGGGAATTGAGTCTGGTGATGAAGATTCTCTCTCTGATGTATCCCAGAGTCCTTTGGCCTGGAAGTCCTTTTATAGAACACAATTTTAGTCCTTTAATAAAGGCCCACACCTGCTCTCAGCTGGCCTTGGTGGTCCCCATGCACAACTTTATTCCCACAACAGAGTCAGTGGATTAGAGGCTCAGGTTAATGTGTCTCCTCCACCTAGTTATACCACTTTTTTTTTTTTTTTTAAATAAAGTTTTTATTGTGATTTGAGAGAAAGTTCACAGAGCAGATCATCAGTTTAACATTCAAATCATATACTTGGTTTCATTACAATGATTATAATCCCCTCCATGTACCATCAGTTAACAGTGTTTCTCTCTAATCATTTTAGCTCTTCTTTTTGGAACACTCAGGCATATATAATACATTTACACAATCAAAGGGCACATTCTACAAGTCTGCCTCCTGGCCACCAGCTCTCAATCTCTCTCTTCCCAAGAATCTAGATTCCTCAGCTGCTCCCTCTATCCATGTCCCCTGCTCTGCCTCCATCTTTGGTGTCACTGCTTTTCTGGATAGGATCCCACATTTTGCTTGTGCTCTTCTCCCATGATGGTCCTAGGGTCCTCTGTTTCTGGACTGTATGATTAACTACTCCCCCATTTTTATTACAAAACTTTTACCTTTACAATTGGCTCCACCATTTTTAAGTTGAAGGGGTTTGGGGAAAATTACTTCATCTCTAAGAATCAATTTCCCCATCCATGTTGTATTGTTCTGACTCATAGTGGCCCTGTATAGGATTTCCAAGTCTGTACATGAACAGAAAGCCTAATTTCTCCCTCAGAACAGCTAGTCACTCAAACTGGTGACTGTATGGTTAGCTGTGCAGTGCTTATCCTACAGAGCCACAAAAAACCAGAATGGGCCTATTGAGAAAACTAATTCAGGTAATGCACATGGGGCCCTCAATAGAGTTGTTGTTATTGTTGTTCTTTTAAAGTATTTTATTGTGTTTCAGGTGAAATTTACACAAAAATTGGGTTCTTCTTTAATAAGTTTTATACTAATTTTCTTTCCATGAGGCTGGTTACAAGTTTTGCAATGGGTTAGCATTCTAATTATTTCCATTCTGCTTGTTCTCTTTTCATTGATCTAGCTTCCCTTCCCCTCCTTGCCTTCTCATCTTTGCTTTTGAGTAATTTGTTGACTGATTGGTCTCATACAGTTAATTAAGGAGCTCATTGCATATGGGTGATATTGTTTATAATTTGGCTGAAATAGCTTCACTTCCAAGTTCCAAGTTGGGAGGGGGGAGGATGGGTGTTTATTCAGTCTCTATCGGTCTGTTGTTGTTGTTGTTGTTGTGTTGTTGTTAAGTGCCGTCGAGTCGGTTCCGACCCTTAGCGACCCTGTACAGGGTTTCCGAGGGTGTAAATCTTTACGGGAGTAGAAAGCCTCATCTTTCTCCCGTGGAGCGGCTGGTAGTTTCGAACCACTGACCTTAAGGTTCGCAGCCTGATTCGTAGCCACTACGCTACCAGTGGCCTCTGAGCCTCTCCTGCCCTGCTCCTATCCAAGAGTCCATGCCGTCCCAGGTCTTCCCACAGGTGAGCCCCAAGGACAGGGTCCTACCCATGTGAAGGAGCCCTGCCCAACAAGCCTCCTCAGATGAGGGGAAAAGCAAGACCCTACCTCTTCCAGGCCCTAACTGAAGGACAGCTAGACCCCCCAACTCTAGTTGTTGTTAAGTGCTGCCAAATCAGTTCCAACTCATAACGACCCTGTATAGGGTTTTCAAGGAGTGGTTGGTGAGTTTGAATCATGGACCTTACAGTTAACAGTACGATGCTTATCCTACAGCTCCATACCAGGACTCCATTGGTCCAGTACGTCTGGCCTTTTTTAGGAATTTAAGTTTGTTCTACTTTTTTCTCCCATTCTATTTAGTACCATTTATTGTTTTCCTAGTCCGATGGTTGATACTGGTAAGCAGGCTCCATCTAGTTCTGTCTCAGGTTAGAAGAGATTGTGGTTCGAGTGGGCCATTAGTCCATAGGACTAGTGATTTCTTTCAGCCTTTGATTTCCTTCATTCTTTTTTGCTCCATGTGAATAGACACCAATAGTGTATTTTAGAGAGTTGCTCACACACTTTTAAGACACCAAAATAGGAGTTGAACATTACCTTTGTGAATTACGCTGTACCAGCTCACTGAGTGTTATTGTCAATTGAGTGTTATTATTTTTCTTTATGCCAGTAACTACTCAGTATGGTCAGCTACAGCTAATGAATCAATTAGATGATTTCCTATAGTACCTTTCATTCCTTCTCCTTATGCCACTGCCTCTCACAGCAGCATATAATAATAAGAGTAATTATTAGTAATAGCTAACAGTTCTCAAGCAGTTACTTCACTTTCTTCTCGGTAAGCACTTTGTTGTTGTTGTTCGTTGTCATGGATTTTGTTCTGACTCATTGTGACTCAGAATGAAATATTACTAGGTCCTGTACCATCTTCACAATTGTTATGTTTGAGTTCATTGTTGAAGCTACTGAGTCAATCCATCATCATGAAGGTTTCCCTCACTTTTGTTGCCCCTCTATTTTACCAAACATGATGTTCTTTTCTAGCAATTGGTCTTTCCTGATACACATCTCAGGCAAACAAGATGAAATCTCTCCGTTCTCACTTCTAAGAAGCACTCTAGTTGCACTTCCTCTCAGATAGATTTGTTTTTCTTCTGAAAGTTCATGGTATATTCAGTATTCTTCACCAACATCATCATTCAAATGTGTCCATTTTTCTCTGATCTTCCTTTTTCACTGTCTAGCATTTGCATGCATATGAGACGATTGAAAAGATGTCTTGAGTCAGGTGTTCCTTAATCCTCAAAGACATCTTTGCTTTTTAACATTTTTAAAAGGTCTTTTGTAGCAGATTTTCTCAGTGTAGTATGTCATTGGATTTCTTCACTGCTCTTTCCGTGGGCAATGATTGTAAACACTTTGCACATCTTCCTGTGATACCATTGAATCTTTACAACAATTTAACTCTTCTCATTTTGTAGGGACCTGGGGAAATTCAGTAACTTGTCCAAGGTCACTCATCTAATAAGCGGCATGTAGCATCAGAAACCTAAGCTTGAATCTGAGGTCACTAGTTCTGTGACTTTGAACATGACACAACTTCTCTGAACCCAAGATTATTCATCCAGATGTCACAATGTTGTCATCTGCATTAGTTCATGTAATACATTTTCCAGTTACATAGAAATATAAGAATATTATATATTACAATTATATATTATATATTACTATTTCTGGCCTCACCTCCAAGAGCAGCTCAACTTTCATTCATGAAATAACCGTTTGGCTGCAAGGATTCAAGGGGCATGCATCACCAGGACCTGCGCTAAATATTGATAGTTGGTGAGGACACTTATCCAAGGCAAAAATGAAGCCGTTCCTGTCAATGTAAGAAGCTAGAGCTAGTGCTAAACAAGTTCAGAGAAGCTGCTGAAAAGAGTCCTATAACCCCATCAGGGACAGGGCAGGGGAGGTCCTAGATGTGGGTCTGGTGTGCCTAGAACCTAGGGTGCCTGGCATGTCCACCCAGGGGCCCATTAAAGCAATCACGGGTCTTCCTTTCAGGGACTGTGTGCTGTGAATCATCTCTCCAGAACAGTGGGCATGAACATGCACAATTTTAGGGTTAACAGTTGTCCTGCAGCCACACCATAGTTCCAGGTTGAAATCTGGTCTTTATAGGAAAGCAAGGGGTGGACCCTGGTTCCCTGACCAGAGCTCAGGTGAGGGTTGCCCCAGATCTCCTGTGGTTGGTGACCTGCTCTTACAGAATGTAATTTGCATTGAGCATGCATATGTCACATGTATTCCTTCCTCTAATTTCATTTTCTTTAAGTGGGTGGTGTTAGTCAGTCTTTGCCACAAGAAAGTGTTGTTTCACATTCAGCATAATCATGATGGAGCCTAAGTGGAGGGGGTTGTACCTTGGCAACCTTCTCACTTCCAGATCCCTGTGGGCTTTGGCCATCTCAGGGCACTTAATCTCCTCTATGTTCCGACTGCTCCATTCCTCAGTATTCCTCCTGTGTTTCTCAATGAGCCTGTATCTGAGGCTGGCCAACAGCACTTTTAGCACTCAGTCCCACAATCCCTTCTGCCTCATGTCAAAACAAAACCTGTCAATGCCAGGAAAGACTCAAGCAAGCATTCTTGACTACGCCTCTCTTCTCCTCCCTCATCCTGAGGCAATTCTCTATCCCCGCTCCACAGGTCTCCTTCTCCAAATGTTCCACTGAAGAGCACGTAATGACAGAAAGCAGTAAACTCTATGGGTGTGGGGACGTGGGCCAAAGCAGCCCCCAGAACCACAGGGTTCTTTGAAGTCTTCTGTTGTATATTTAAAAGCCATACACTGCTTTGCATCTTACTTTATGACATATACAAGTTCTTGTAAACATGTTTTTAAGTCTTCTATTGTTTCCTGTCATGGATAGTTGAAGATCCTGAATGATATGTCATGTTTCTCTGTGGGTTTGCCTATGCTTCTACCCAGCACCCTGTTTTCCCCACAAGAGCGTTACCTCGTTAGTAGAAGCTGCTGACTTGTGGTCATTCACTCACTGATTCATTCATTCAGCACCTGTCATGTAGAGAATGGCACAGAAGTTAAGCTCACAAGTTCTGAGTTAGGTAGACTTGAATTCAAGTCTCTACTACTACCTGTGTGATTTTGGTCGGGTTTCTTAACCTCTCTCAGTTTCAGTTGCATTATCTATAGTGTGGTGCTGTAGGACAAGTACTAGACTGCTAACTGCAAGGTCACCAGTTCAAACCCACCAGCCTTTCCTTAGAAACCCTAAACAGGGCCACTATGAGTCAGAACTGACTTGATGGCATTTAGCAACAACAACATCTATAGCTTGAAGGTTAAAATAGCATCTGTCTCGTTAGATGTTTATGAGAATTAAATGAAATGTTGTCTGTAAAACTTCTAGGGCCTGTTAGTAGTGTTCTGTACAATGCTTACTGTGCCCACTATGAGATATAAGGTGGCATCTTATATCTTTGTTGTTGTCATTAGGTGCTGTCGAGTTGGTTTAAACTCATCAAGACCATATGTAGAACAGAATGAAACACTGTCAGTCCTGTGTCGTTACAATTGTTGTTTTGTTTGAGCCCATTGTTACGACTACTGTATTAGTCCATCTCATTGAGGGTCTTCTTCCTTTTTGCTGACTTTCTACTTTATCGAGCATGATGTCCTTTTCCAGAGACTGACCCCTCCTGACAACATGTCCAGAGTATGTGACTCTGTGTCCTCAGTTCTAAGGACCTCTCTGGCTGTACTTCTTCCAAGACAGATTTGTTTGTTCTTCTGGCAGTCCATGGTGCTTTCTGTGTTTCTTCCAGCACCATTATTCAAATGCAAAAGCTCTTCTCAGATCTTCCTTATTCATTGTTCAACTTTCCCATGCATATGAGGTGATTGGACTCCTTAGCAGAGAATGTCAGAACATGGTGGCACAGGCAGGAACAGCTGGTGGCTGAAAGGAGTACCTCCTTTCCATCCCCCCCCTACCATTTCATTACGCACTAAAAGGGGGCTGGAAATCACCGTACAAGTTCCATCTACACATCCTACAGCCACCCATTGGCCACCCATAGGAAGCACGGTCCACCCTCTAGAGGAAAACTCAGAGAAGAGGCCATACATACCCTGGAAGGGGGCTTGGAGTCATTTGGTCAGAGACTGCTGGATTCCCAAGTACTTGGAACATGATCTAAAATGGGTTGGGAAACATTTATGTAAATAGCCACATTGTGGATGTTCTATGTTTTGCATGAGTGACTCCTTGATTCTATATGCTAGCTTGAGAACCACAGTGGTGGTTACGTGTGTCGGTTCCAACTCACAGCGACCCTGTCTGTACAGCATTTCTGGGGTTGTATATCTTTACGGGAACAGAAAGCCTCATCTTTCTCCCATGGAAGCACAGTTGTTGTTGTTAAGTGCCGTACAGTTGGTTTATGTAAATGAAGGAATGCAACTATATTCCAAGAAGACTTTACCCACAGGCACTGAAATTTGAATCTTATATCACTTTCACATGTCAATCTTTTCGTTTCCCACCAAGCATTTAAAAATGCAAAAAAACGATTCTTAACTCACAACTTGTACAAGACAGGAGGATGAAGATTTGGCCCACTGGTCATAGTTTGTAAAGCTCGGGTCTAAAAGTTGAGGTAGGAACTCTAGATGGACACATTGCTTTGGTCACTGGATTCCTCATCATGTGGGTGTAGAGTAGGGCCTTCTGGGGCACAGGACCAAGGGCAGGTCCCCTCTTGCCTAGGCAGCAGTGGTGTTTTTGGTAAAGATTAATAATGACAGTTGGGTAAGGGGAAATTTTACTGCCAAGAAAATCTGTTTTGCTTGTGATTCTGGGTCAGGCCTCTTCAGTAACAGCTTCTTGAACTGTCATTCTATCATCCATCTTTTCTTTGCCCTCCCTGGCCTGCTATTGCTAATGTTCCAGATTTCCTCAAAGATACAAGAGGTGTGGAGGATCTTATTGTCTCTGATAAATAGAGCGGCAGCTCATCAACTATGTGATCCCTGGAAGATTCACTCTGGGGCCCAGAGTGGAATGGCTCTCTCACCCAAGCCTCACAGTCCTTCTCAGGGAACGTCTCCAATAGGAACCCTCACCACAGCCAGGTTCTGTCCTGAAGCGTGCCATCTTCTGCGTTTTCTCTTCTTCCTGCTTCTACGTTGCATCCAGCAACCTCTCTGAGGAAAACAACATTACTTTTCATTTCAATTCACTGACTGGATTCAGGCTGTTGTCTTAAACGCTGGTTGATATGGTTGCTGGATAATCTATTTTCCTTTCTCTTGCTTACAAGCAGTTTCCAAGGCTCTTGTGGAAATCATTGTTAGTCATCCCTATATTTAGCCTTGAGTTGAATCAATTTGATGGCTTCAAAGTAGAGAGACGGAGAGAGAGAGAAGAAATGAAAGAGGGGCTATTTTGATAAAGGTGCACTTTCCCACAATTTTCATTTTTAAAAATAGCTACGTATATATACTCTGGATGTGGGTGTCATTTTGATAAAAGACGTAGTAAAAGAAAATGATTTAAAATCATATTTTATGTGTCTAGCTGACCATACAGTGATGAGCTACCTTTTCTTTCAGTTTAACTCAAATTACCATGGGAACAGTTTTCATCTTCAGGGCAGTGCTTCAGAAAAAAAACAAAAAAACAAAACAAAAACCACATCTGGCAAGCTGTAGCTTCTACTCTGGCCCTGCTTTCCCCTGATGACTGAATGCATCCATTTAGTTTTCTAAAAGTCAGGGCATTTGAAGGATCCCAGCAGGTACCAGCCCAGAATGGAGTGAACACTTAGTCCTCAGGACAACCTCTCAGTCTCCTGGACATGCCAGGTCTTCCCATTGTGTGAATAGATAAACCATTCTTTCTAAGCCAGTTAGAGTCAGCTTAGGATAGAGTCTATGGAAAGGAATGAAGATAACCCAGGTGAGAACAAGTAAAGAGCATTTGTTCAGAGCTTGCTCTAGCAAGAAAGACAGCCATCGTTGCTTGATTTGACAGAGACTCAAAGGCAGGCAGAGGATGGGAAAGCTTTCCAGGGAAGGACCCTTGACAGGGGATTATTTGCCTGGGGAAGCTGGAAGACATCATAAGTGGGCCATTCTAGGTGATTGATTGTTGCTCTCAACTGCTGTGAGGTTGGCCCCTGATTCATGGTGACCCCATGCTCAATGGAAGGAAATGCTGCCAGGTCCTGAGCCATCCCATGGCTGATAGGTTGTGAATCAGACTGACGATTGTGATCCACAGGGGTTTTGTTGACTGATTTTCAAAAGTAGATTACTAGAACTTTGTTCCTAGTCCTTCATCTGGAAGCTTTGCTGAGTCTTGTTCAACAAATTTCCACAGACAGATGGATAGTGGCTGAACATGCAGTGCATTGGTTGGGAATTTAACCCAGCTTTCCCACATGGGAGACAAAAATTCTGCCACAAAGCCACCAATGAGCCCATATAACTGGTTATTGTTAAGTGCCATCAAGTCGGTCCTGACTCATAGAGACCCTGAATAGGGTTTCTAAGGAGCCACTGGTGAGTTTGAACCACTGGCCTTGTGGTTAGCAGGCCAGTGTTTATCCTACAGCACCACACTAGGACTCCATATAACTGGGTTGTTGTTGTTGTTGTTGTTGTTGTTGTTAAGTGCTATTTAATTGGTTCCAACTCATAATGACACTGTATAGGGTATCTAAGGAGTGGCTGGTAAGTTTGGACCGACCTTGCAGTCCAGTGCATTATCCTGCTGCACCACACCAGGACTCCACTTAACTGGTCATTGTTGTTAAGTGCCATAGAGTCAGCTCCGATTCATAGCAGGTGTGGGGAACACCTGGCCTACGGGCACACAAAATAATTTGGTCTGGTCCTGCCAAGGCAACTGCAGTTCCAGCCATCACATTAGGGGTGAGCTAATTAAATGTTTAACCAAATATAGCTGACTTTTTTTTTAATGTTTTATTGTGAATTATGTGATAGTTTACATGGGAGAACATTAGTTTTACATTCATCCTACTGTATATCATTTCATTGCCATGGTTACAATCTCCTCCATGCATATCAACCAACCACAGAGTATATCCTGCAAGCCTGCCGCCCTTCCCCCAGTCATCAGCACGCAGCCCCTCTCCCTCTCTAGGTCTCAAGTCCCCAGCCACTCCCTCTCCCCACGCCATCATCTCTGCCTCCATCTCAGGCATCACTGCTTCTCTGGATAGGGTCCCACTCTCTGCTCTTCTCCTTTGATGGTCTCAGGGACATCTGCTCCTAGACTGCAAAGTCAATCACTCCCCTCCTTGCTACAAAGCATCTACCTTTCCATTTCCATCCCTCACAATCAGTCCTGATAACAATTATTTGCTACTGAATCTCAAGAGACCTATCCACATTTCATTTCATCAGCCCCGCTTAGACAGATTGGATACTACTCAGTGGAGACTCTACCTTCCTCCATGCCCTCTGGATCTAGGTTTCCTCTTGAGAGCTTGTAAGCCAGTCACTTCTTGCCTTTGTAGCCCCCCAGTTCTGGGTAGCCAATGTCCAAGTTGCTCATCCCTGTCTACTCTGTGTATGGAGAGGGTGGAAATGATCCTTGCTGTAAAGATTTGTTTCCTCTTTTGAGCTACTGCATCCATAGGTGTAGGTCAAGTTCATCCAATTGTATCAGATTACTCTTTTTTTCCTCTTCTTTCTTCTTCTAGTTGAGCTCTGATCATCCAGTCATCATAGCCATGTCAAGTATGCACCGTGTGCAAATGTGGGCTTCCCACGCATATGCCTTCCCTTCCCATCAACTGGATGCTCCACTCTCCACTCTAGCCCTCCATGGCCGCCACATCACTGACCCTGGGCCCAAGAGTCCCCAGGTCCCGCCACACTGCTGGTCAACCAGGTCTGCACCCAGGCCCACAGGAGTCCACTGAACGTTGTAGGGCTTAGCTCGCAGCCCCTCCGCTGCTCTTCCCTCACTTCCCCACATCCGTGATGAACGTGCTCACCAATTAGAGTGTGTATTCCCATTGAGTCCCAGTCCTGGAAGGGGGTCCGCTCCAAGGGGACCCAACCACCCACCCTGATGTCTTCCAGGAGAGTAACTCACCTGCTCCTATAGCAATCAGTTGGTCCGCTTATACTGCTTTGTATTTTTCCGGACGGTCCCTTCCCCAAGAATCATCTCCTGTTCCTACAGTCTCTCCAGGCTGGTCTGCCCGTAGATGACTAATTTTTAAGTTGATAATTTTATGTGGCCGCGAATGATGTTAGAACTTTTTGCAGACCAAAGGTTCTTAACCCCTGCTATATAGGATTTCCGAGCAGTGGTTGGTGAGTTTGAACTACCGACCTTGTTGTTTAAACCTACCTTGAGGTCCTGTACTTATCCTACAGCATCACTCCAGGACTAACTGTAATTGGTAGTTGGTGGTGGTTGTGTGCCATTAAGTCAATTCTGACTCATAATGACACTGGATTTCTGAGGCTGTAAACTTTTATAGGAACAGAAAGCCTTATTTTTCTCCAGCAGAGTTACTGGTAGATTTGAACTGCCAACTTTAGGGATAGCAGCCAAGCTCACAATCTGTTATGCTACCTGGGCTCTAGGGAGCATATTTGGCCTCTGTCCTTGATATTGAATTAGGGTTTCTAAGGAAATTAGGGAAGCCAATCAAATATTGGAGAGATTGTAATTTGACTTCCTAAATTGATTACTAAAGATTATGGATTAGAATTCTATTTCTATGTATATTCTGGCCTTTGTCCACTTATACATTCAGTTTTTCAGTTCTAATACAGATTTTAATCCCAGAATTACTTTGTGCTAACTATCTGTTTTCTCATCAGTAAAATGAGAACAATGTTACCTACCTCACATGGCCCCAGTAATCAATAAGATAGCTTATGTAAAGTGCTGGTAAATGGTCGAGCCACAGTAAATGTTAGCTCCCTTCCCCAGTTCCAAATATAAAACTAAAATCTGGATCCAATGAACACAACATGTGGCAAGACGAAGGGAAAATCTAAAAGTATATATATATATATATATTGACCCTTGTTTCTGGAAATGGAAGACAAGTTGGCACAAAAAGTTCAGTCAAGAAAATCAGACCTTGGTTAGAAAATTAACAAATGCTTCATTTTAAAGAAATTCCCAGGATTGTGGTGGCTCTGTCAGATAAGCACTGGACTTCTAACCACAGGTTCATTGAAATCAACTTGACAGCACTTAATAACAACATTCTGGGAAATGTGGTGGAACAAAGGAAGCACATCTAAATCTAGATGTGTAAGGAAGACAAAGTCTCACAAAAGAGATAAGAATTAACTATTTATCTGTGGTGTGCTACTTGTAAGTATAGTATAAGCCCATCTGTTCATTTTTCATACTAAGGTGGTTTACATATTGCTATGATGCTAGAAATAATGTCACTGACATTTCAAATCCCAGCAGGGTATTTGAAGCTTCAAGTTTTCTAGACTAAGACAGACTAGAAAGACTACCTGGTGATCTACTTCCAAAATTCAGTCAATGAAAACCCTATATAGATCATAACAGACTTTGTAAGATACAGTGCTGGAAGATAAGCCCCTTAAGTTGGAAGGCCGCAACAATGAACTCAATCATGAAGATGACATAGTCCTGGGTAAAATACATGGAGCCGTCTTGTGGCAAAACCAACTGGACAGCAACTAACAACAAAAGTCAAAGATAATAGCGTTCCATGCAGCCTGTTGCCATCAGTTAAAGATTCATGGAAGAGGAGAGACAAGATTCAAACTAGTTCTTAAAGAGTGCAGGCAATTTGGGCAAGCCTAAAGGAAAAGAATAAATACTGGCATTCAAAATACAGGTGGAGTAACTTCCAGCATCACACAAGCCACCACAGTATGACAAACAGACAGGCAAGTGAATGCCAACAGGGTTACCCCTGGAGGACAGGTTTCAGTTGAGCTTCCAGATTAAGACAGACTAGGAAGATGGAGAGATGGACTATTTCCAAATATCTAGCCACTGAAAACTTTATGAATAGCAGTGAAACACTGTCAGCATCAGAATATTGAATATCGAAACATGATGAAGAGCACCAGAATATTGTCAGATATAATGCTGGAAGATGAGCCCCTCAGGTTTGAAGGCACTGAAAATATGACTGGGGAAACACTGCTTCCTCAAAGTAGAATTTACCATGGTAATGCCAATGGGACAAACCTTTAGGGATCTTTGTTTGCTCATGGGTCACAATTTAAAATGAGGAGAAACAGCTGTAAACATCCATTAATAATCAGAACATGGGATGTATGAAGAATGAACTGAGGAAAATTGGAAGTTGTCAAAAATGAAATGGAACACCTAAACATCAACATCATAGGCATTAGTGAGCTGAAATAAATTGATATTGGTCATTTAGAATCTGACAGTCATATGGTTTACTTGCCAGGAAGGATAAAAAGAACCTTTCAAGATCTATATTGAAGTATAATGCTATTTTTGATAGGATAATATCCATATGCCTACAAGGAAGACCAGTTAATACCACTATTATTCAAATATATGCACTGACCACTCAAGTTTGTTGTTGTTGTTGTTGTTGTTAGGTGCCATGAAGTCAATACTGACTCATAGAGACCCTATGTGTACCAAAACGAAACACTACCTGGTCCTAGACCAACCTCATAATTGTTGCCACGCTTGTGCCCATTGATGTTGCTACTTTGCCAATCCATCTCACTGGGGGTCTTCCTCTTTTTCTCTGACCCTCCACCTTATCAAACATGATATCCTTCTCCAGTGACTGGTCCCTCCTGACAATATGTCCAAAGTATGAGAGATGAAGTTTGGCCATCCTAACCTCCAAGGAGCTCTCTGGCT
>NW_006408668.1:4755387-4786974 GCF_000296735.1 Chrysochloris asiatica | reverse complement strand
CAAATGGAAGAAATGAGGACATAAAAGAACATGCATGTGAAAGTTGGTGAATAAAGAAGACTGTAGAAGAATTGATGCATTTGAGTTATGGTGTTAGAAAAGTGTATTAAAAGTACCATGGGGTGCCAGAAGAACAAATTAATCTGTGTTGGAGGAAGTCCAACCAGAATGCTCCTTAGAAGCTGAGATGGTCAGAACTTGCCTCTCATACTTCGGACATATTATCAGGAGGGACTAGTCTCTGGAGAAGGACATCATGCTTGGCAAAGTGGAGGGCCAGTGATAAAGAGGGAGACCCCCCAATGAGATGGATAGCACAGCAATGGGCTCAAGCGTAACAGTGATTGCGAGGATTGGCAAGACTAAGCAGTGTTTCGTTCTGTTGTGCATAAGGTTGCTAAGAGTTAGAACCCAATCGATGGTACCTAATGGGAAAGGAAATGGAGCATCAGGAATGGGACATTAGGAACATGGAATATGTCAGAACCAGTCAGGAGTTCATTCTGACAAGGATATCATTGTCATAGCTTGAGAAAACCTGATGACAACTCAGACAATGAAGACAATCTGTGGGCATGCATGATGAGAAGTCTGGAGCTAGCTGGGGCCCAGGTTAATTCAATTGCTTAACAGTACCATGAGGACCATGTCTGCCCATCGTTCACTGTATATACACCCTTCTGTATGGTGACTTTTCATCCTCAGAATTGTCACTGCTGTCCACAATATGGTCATTGAAGTTACAGCTTTAACCACATTCATATTCAAGCTAGCAAGGGATAGGCAAGTGGCAAGACAGGAGCTATGTTGGTTGGTCTTACCCTATTGGTTAGGGTTCTCAACAGCAGCCCTTTCCTTAGTGGAAAGAAATCTGAGTTCTTGCTACCCCTACCTATGAAAAAGGTTTTTAGCTTTTTTAGACTTAATTGTGGGAATCTAGGCTCTGCCAATGGGAAAAAAGGAAGGCAAAGGCTCTGTGGCAGGGAAACAGGATCTACACTGGTGGATCAGTGAGAAATTCATGGGAATTGAAACAAGAGGTCAGGTCTTCAAAGGCCTTGAAAACCAATCAGGGGGTTCAGACTTATGTCAAGTAATAGGATAAGGTTCTCAGATTCACTATATGGACAAATCATATGAGAACGTTGTTTGACGTGGGCATACTTATGCACCACCCTTAGTGATCCTGATGCAGCAAAAAAAGGGTGGGACCTTGGCATTGGCTTACTTAACAAGCACCCAGGTGACTCTGAAACAAGGAGTCTGGTGGTCTCACTTAGTGGTGGTTGTGTGCTATCGAGTCGTTTCTGACTCACAGTGACTTTGTATAGCAGGAGTGGAGAATGTCCGGCCTTGGGCTGTATGTTTTTGTTGTTGTTAAGTGCCGTTGAGTTGTATAAGGCCCACAAAATTATTTAGTCTGGCCTTGCCAAGGCAACCACAGTTCTAGTTATCCAAGTATAGCAAGTTAATTTTTAAGTTGATAATTTTGTATGGCCTGCAAATGATGTCATAAATATCTAAATCATCCTTGGCAGAAAAAAAACATGTTCCCCACCCCTGCTGTGGAGTCCTGATGTGGCGCTGTGGGATAAAGTACTGGACTGCAAGCTTGGTTTGAACCACAAGGTCAGCAGTTCAGACTCACCATTTGCTCCTTGGAAACTCTATACAGGGTCACTATAAGTCAGAACTGACTCAATGGCATTTAGCAACAAGAACTCCTGCCATAGAGAATTTCGGAAGATGTACATCTTTATGGAAGCCAAAAGTCTTATCTTTCTCCCTCAGAACAGCTAGTGGATTCAGACTGCTGATCTTGCAGTTAGTAGGCCAAAGCATCATTCACTAATGCCACCACTGCACTAAGGAGGCACTGCAAGGTTTTGATCCTGAGGAAAGCTGTGTTTCTAGAAGTTAGGGCACTGGGTAGCTCTGAAGAGAATTGCCCAACCAACTGCAATTGTCCAGACATGGCTAGGGTCTCAAGAAGGGTGATGGCAGAGGAAAACAAAGGGAGATTATCTGGCTATTCGAAGAAAAAAGTGATGGGACACGGTGGCAGCTTAGATGTAGGAAAATACTGCAGAGCTTCCCCTGGACAGCAACCAGGTGGATGGGTGTCAGAGACCCTTGTTTGTGCCTGGGTTAGTTCACAGGGAGAGACAGATGCCATAAGCCCCCATCCAGTTGTCCCCAGGAACAGTGCTTTTTTACTGCCTTAAATGTCAAGACAGGAGGAGGCAACTGAACTTGAATTCTAATCCAAATATTTGAAGCAATCGGAGTTAAAGTGCAACTTCCCCAAATCCCAATTTGAAACACAAACTTCAACACTTTCTGCAGGTCAAGTCTTCTAATGGTAATAAGACAATTGTTATTATAACCATCATTCATCAAACATTTACAGGCATATTAAACATTTAGCAAGCCAGCTCACTTACTAGCCTTACTAGCCTTATAAGATAGCCATTCTTTGCCCCACTTTTCAGATGAGGAAACTGAGGTTTAAAGAGGTTAATTTACTTGCTTGTAGTCACAGAATTAGCAAGGGCAGAGTTGGATCTGAACTCATGTCTATCTGATTCCATAACACCCCTTCTCCCACAGTTTCTTTCGGTGGCACCCACTTCTCTATTTCTAAGAGCCTGAGAAAGGATTTTGTTGGGCAGAGAAATAAATGTAGTGTTTTTTTGGCTTGAAATTATAGCACATTTTCCCCCTTTATGATGTAAGGTCTTTAAACATCCATGGGCTTGGAGACAGGTCAGTTTTATAAGATCGCCTTCCCTAGACCCTAAGCAGTTGTTGTTGGGAACCATCAAGTCGATTTCGACTCACAGCAGCCCCAACAGAGTGGAACTGCCCCGTGGGGTTTTCTTGGCTGTAATCTTTACTGGAACATGTTGCCAGATCTTTTTCCTGTGAAGCAGCTGCATGGGTTCAAACCACCAATTTTTGAGTTAGCAGCCAAGTGTTCAACCATTGTACCACCAGGTTTCCTTCCTAAGCATTGTTGTGGTTCATGTTGTTAAGTGCCTTCAAGTTAGTTTAGCCTCATAGTGACCCTGTATAGGATTTCCAAGTGGCAACTTGTGGATATGAACCACCAATCTTGAGGTTAGCAGTCCAATCATTATCCTACAGCACCACAACTTAGGTATCTGTAAAGGACCAACTTCTGCTAAAAAAGAATGGGAAAGGTACATGGCTGAAATGGGTGGTTGGTAGACTGTGTTAGGATTTCATGGATAGGCAAAAAGAGATGCAGGTGAAATGCTAAGGCCTGAAACAGAGTGTTTGTTGGGTGGAACATTGTTTTGTACTGAGACTGAACCCACACAGGACCCAGGGTGGTCATGACCTCCAGCCTTTGGGTACCCTGGCTTTGCTCCTTTGAGTCAAATTGCTTCTGCACCTCACTCTTTCACACTGGTGCCTCAGAGACAGGCAGTCTCGCAGTACTGTCCGCCATATTACTTACCCATCCTCCCTCCTCAGTGAGCGCTTTCTTACCTAGCTAGCATTTCCTTAAGTCCTTAATTACAGCACAGGGAGTAAAGGAGCTGGAGATTTATAACTTCTTTGCTGACTTACATTTTATTGAAGTAAGGGGGAAAAAAACCCAGCTAGCGGAAGGAAGAGTATTTATAGAAGGTGCATAGTGTTTCAGAGATATTAATAACACCAGGGACTCACCAAAGGCTGTTGCCTCAAAGTGCTTTGATCAACAAAACAACTCAAGCTGGCCATGCGCACAGAAAGAGATAGAACAGTGTTTATTAGCTGCCAACCCATTGTTGTTAGCTTACACTGATGGAACATACCCTGTGTCAGGCACAATCCTGAGCCCTGCATATGTAATGATTGCTGTTGTTGTTGTTAAGTGCTGTGGAGTCAGTTCTGATCCATAGCAACCCTGTATATGGTTTCTGAGGAGTGAGTAGCTGGTGAGCTTGAACCGCCGACCTTGCAGTTCAAACAGCTTTGCAGTCTGGTGCATTAACCCACAGCGCCACACCAAGATTCCATTTAGTGATTTTAGATGCTGCAAAAGGGATGTTTCCATCTTCATTTTAACCAGAAGGAAGCAAAACTTTGACAATGAGGAAACTTAACTGGGGTTAATCTGTGGGTAAATGGAGGGTCTGATTTCAGTGGAGGTCTGCCAGGCCCACAGCCCTAGTTGGTGTACTGTGCTATCAAAAATCTCCAAAAGATGAATTCAGGACCCAATAAGGAGCCCTGGTGGCACAGTGGTTAAGTGCTAAACTGTTTACCAAAAGATCAGCTGTTCAAACCAACCAACAGCTATCCTGGAAGAAAGATGTGGCCATCTACTTCCCTATGGAAGGAACATTCCCCAGGAAGCTCTGTGGAATATTAAAAGTACCATGGACTGACAGAAGAATGCACAAATCTATGCTGGAAGAAGTACAATCACAATGCTCCCTAGAAGCCAGATGACCACACTTCATCTCTTATACTTGAGACAGGTTATCAGAAGGGACCAGACCCTGGAGAAGGACATCATAGTTGGTAAAGTGAAGGATCAGTGAAAAAGAGGAAGACCCCCAATGAAGTGGATCGGCACAGTGGCAGCAGCAATGGGCTCAAGTGCAGCAGTGATTGTGAGACTGGTGTAGGACTGGGCAGTGTTTTGTTGTGCATAAGGTCACTATGAGTTGGTACCAATTCAATGACACCTAAGTACAACAATAACTAAATGTCCTGTAAACAACAACAACAACAAAAAACCACCAAAAAACAAAAACCTCAAAACACCAAACTTATTGCTGTCTAGTTGATTCTGACTCACTGTGACCCTAAAAGCAAGGATAGAAATTAACGCTCTGGTAAGGATTCTGATACCCACACCCTGGCTGATCTTGGTTGAGAGCAAGACACAAGGGATTTCTAAGCCTTCATGCTCCTATCTGTAAAATGGAACTAGGGAGGTTTCTGTTTAGGTCATGATACAATATTGGATATTGGACCATAAGCAACTGGAAAACTGGAAAAAAGTCTGAAGCAATGGTTTTTCAGACATTGGGCAACATAGTCTTCAAGAGAAGAATAGATACAATAACTCACACTTACATCAGGTCTGCCTGAGAGCACTTTCCATATCTTGGCACAGCTGTCAATCAATCAGTCAGTTCTGTCCATGTCCAGGCTGTGTGAGGTTTCCCGTCTTGGCATAGAAGTGGAATTGAAATAGAAATCATGTTCTCATTGGGTGGAAGAGAAAGCATTTGGTGCTGATGAGGTAGTTGAAATTGGAAAAGCAGGAGGCCAAGTTAGAGGCAACTGAACAGGGGTGGGGGGTGGATGACCCGGGAATCTACATGCAGGCCCCATTGTACTTCCCATGGGTGAGACTCTACAAAGCCTGTTGTTTTTGTTGTTATGTGCCGTGGAGTGGGTTCCAACTCATAGCAACCTTGTACAGGGTTTCTGAAGCTGTAAATCTTTATGGGAGCAGAAAGCCTCATTTTCCTCCCACGGAACAGCTGGTAGTTTCGAACTGCTGACCTTGCGGTTTGCAGCCTGATTCGTAACCACTTTGTTACCAGAGTTGCTTCTACAAAGCCTGGGAGGGGACAACTACTTGGAACTATGGAAAGAAAGGCTTGGTGTTTTGCTTTTGTAAAAATTACAGCCAAGAAAACCCTATGGAGCAGTTCTACTCTGTAACACTTGGGGTCGCCATGAACTGGATTGGGCTCAATGGCCACAGAATTTATCTATGAGATGTAGAATACACTGTTTGCACCACACTGCAATTGTTCTCTTTTTGCTGCTATGTTGTGCATTTTTATTTCATCCTATTGTATTTTTTAAATGAAGGTCTTGACCCACTACATTGCTTTTGCAATCTATGAATGAGCTAAGACCAACCATTCGAAAGACCCCATGTCCAGTCTGCTCAGTAGCCCAAGAACTCTCAGACAAGACTCTGAAAAGGAAGAGGAGAACGTTGACAATTATACCTACTCTGAAAGCCCTCATGCTAGGTGCACGCTTGTCTGCATGCTTCAAAAAAAGGGCTGTTTTTGTTTTTGTTTTTTCCCTATTCAGAGACCAGAGGCCAAGCAACAAACCTGATACTACAACCTATGTTGCCGCTGGGCTGATGGAGACTAGCAAGAGTTTGACATTGTTGTTAAGTGCCTTCGAGTATAGTGACCCTGTATAGGGTTTCTGAGGAGCAGCTAGTGGGTTTGAACCACCGGCCTGTGGTTTGCAGTCCAGTGCTTATCCTGTAGCACCACACCAGGGGTTCAGCAAGAGCTAGATGTGCAGTTGCATTAATCTTTTAGGGCATCTCCTCCCCTTGGGTGGTTTGAGGTGCTAAAATAACAATATATAGCTGGGGTCTCTGTGGTTGTTTAGGGAAAAGTGGTCACACACTGAGTCTGCTGACCTTAGCCAAAGGATCAGCTGTTCAAAGCAAGCAGCAGCCACCCTGGGAGAAAGATGTGGCCATCTACTTCCCTATGGCCAACAGTCCAGGAAGTCCTGTGGAGGCAATTCCACCGTGGCTTTAGGGTCACTGTGAGTCAGAAGCAACTAGATATTGAGGATTTTTTTTTTTTTTAGGATACTTAATTGTTGTTGTTAGGTGTAGTGGAGTCTGAATCAATTCATAGCATCCTTCTGCATAACAGAATGAAACATTGCCCTGTCCTGCACCAATCTCAAATTTCAATATGACAAAAACAAGGAGGCAAAGCCCTGTCCAGATGGAATTCACAGGTCTCTGCTAGGGCACCAGGGAGGATAATCAGCATCAGGACAAAGCAAGACAGGCAGAAAGGATTCCAAGAGGGGACAAGTTAGAAAGTCCTAGCGAGGGGAGGTACCTCCACATGCTGGGGCAGGAAGGGTCCAAGCAAGCACATCTAACCTGACAAACAGACCACATACTTTTTCATTGATTTTAACAAAATGCACAAGCCCATAGTTCCGGGAGAGACAAATGAGCAAAGTGAGACTGTCAGAATGGAGCCCTCTGAAATAAGATTTTTTTGCATTTGGTCAAACATAATTCAAAGAGCAGCCCAAATGCCGGCAAAGTGCCTCAGAGCCAAGAGTCCCTGGCGAAGAATTTATTGGAGTGGTTTATAAGACTGTCCCAGGATGTGCAAACCCATTTGTTTTCCAATTTGTAAATTAGAAAATGTTCTGAGTCAGGTAGGAGAACTAAATCTGATGCTAAGCGCAATGGTGTGTAAATCAAAATAAATTTGCTGTTGGAGATTTAGACACTCAAGTGTAAATTCCATTTTTCTCCCATTTTCTCCAACAGCAAGGTTAATCCTGGCCCTCAAGTTTCACTTTCTGTGGCTCTGAGAATGGTGACGGTCATGTTTCAGGCAACCCTACCAAGAACAAGCAGGTCTTCTGGGCTCTAACCTCTGTGTTTCTAGGGTTTAAAGATCCTGGCTTTTGTTCGGTGTCCAAGCTGTCTTTTTAGATTCAGAAAAGGGCCCTCCTAGCACATAAGGAGATGGGGCTAGTGCGTCCATGATAGAACTCTCACTGTCCACATGGGAGAACCCGTTGGATTCCAAGCCGAAGCACCTTGCACACCCCTCTATCAATGGAGACTTGATCCACTTGATCCACTTGATCCACGCTGCTATGATGCTGAGGAGATTTCAGCAGAGCTTCCAAACAAAGATGTACTCAGAAGACACAAGGCTTAACAAATTTCATGGAAATTTTCATTATCTTTTAATTTCATTTTTGCCCCAAACTTTTTGAAGCTCTTTCACATACTTACAGAAACCAGCTGATGGCTCTCAATGGTTGTCTCCCTAAGCAATCATAGGGATGGCACAGGACTGAGCAGCATTTTGTTTCCCTGGGCTGTCTCCATGGCAACTACCTCCAAATCTCTAAGCCACTGTCTTGTAGTCCTGGTTTTAAGACTTCCTCTTCATCCCGTGAACGTCCACACTGGTGGTCCCTCCAACATCCCAGTCTCACCATTCCACATCACTTATTCCAAGTTTCCCCCCTTTATCTCAGCATCCTATCAACATGGTTACAGTCTAGGTCTCATTCTCACCTAGAAGGCTTATGAAATGTCCTCTTTGACCATGACCTCTGAGTTGTCTGCCTCCTCCAATCTGGCTGGCCCTGTCCACCTCACCACCTTTATCACGCCTCCACACTGTGAAACCTGTGTTTAGAAGCAGGAGCTCTGACAGACTGAGATCTACTTTAAAATTCCTGGTCCAGGGAGATGCAAATCAAAACCAAAATGAGACACCACTTCACACCCGCTAGATGACTGTTATCAGAAAAACGGAAGCTAACAAATGTTGGCGAGGATGTGGAGAGGTTGAAACTCTCTTCCAGTGCTAGTAGAACTGCAAAGCAGTGTAGCTGTCATGGAAAACAGTTTGGTGGTTCCTCAAGAAGTTGATCACAGAATTACTATGTTGTTGTTAAGTGCTGGGTGGTCAATTCTGACTCATAACGACCCTGCATAGGGTTCCAAGAAGTGACTGGTAGGTTTGAATTACAGACTTTGGGGGTAGCAATACAGTGCTTATCCTACAGAGCCACACACATCAGAACTCCATAGAATTGCTATGTTGTTGTTGTTGTTAAGTGCCATCAAGCCAGTTCTGACTCACAGCGACCATGTGTAGGGCTTCTGAGGAGCAGCTGGTGAGTTTGAACTGCTGACCTTGAAGCTCAAACTGACTTTGTAGTCCAGCGCATTAGCCCATAGCACCATACCAAGACTCCCAGAAAGTCAACTCCTAGTTATATACTTTAAATGCTTCAAAACATAGATGCAATTGGATCTTGTACATCAATGTTCATTGCAGCAGTATTTTATCACAAGGTTGAGCAAACTGGTTAGGCTAGGTTCTCTAGAGAAGTAAAACCAGTGAAGTATATATATACGTTCTGATATATAGATATGGATATTGTTTTTGTTAAGTGCTGTTGAGTTGGTTCCAACTCATAGCAACCTTGTATAGGGTTTCCAAGGAGCGGTGGGTGGGTTTGAACTGCCAACCATTGCTTATACTGCAGTGCCAGGCCAAGATATAGATATGAATGCCTGTGTATGTGAGTAGAGGAATGACATTAAAAGATAATGGAATTATTCCATGAATATTTTAAAGCCCCTTGTATATGTATGCATATATGTGTGGACAGATAGATAGGTAGGTTGTTGTTGTTAAGTACTGTCGAGTCGGTTCCGATCCATAGCAACCCTGTATAGGGCTTCTGAAGAGCTGCTGGTGAGCTTGAACCACTGACCTTGCAGTTCAAACAGCTTTGCAGTCTGATGCATTAACCCACAGCGCCACACCAGGACTCCCTGTAGGTAGGTAGAAATTTAACTCAAGGAAATGAATGGCTTGTGTGGTTGTAGAGGCTGACAAGTTCAAGCCGGGGGGGTCAGGTATCAGACTGGAGGCTTTTCCTGACTTACACAGATGCAAAGGCTGACAAACCCAAGCTCAGCAGGGCCCATGGAAGGTTGCTGATTCAAAGGTTGCAGGGGCTGAGGAACCTAAGATAGGCAGGTCACATGGCAGACTGCTGACTCACAGAAGATGAGATGATGATGACCTGGATTCAAACACCAAGGTTTGCCAGAACATCAGTAAATATATTGGATGCAGGCCACACCCCCAAAGAAACTCCCCTTATAAAAGATTGGCTGATCACATCAGAGTATATAATGGAGGAGTTATGTAACTGACAAACTACATCATTACACAGTTGTCAAACCACTGAGAAGCATGGTCCAGCCAACTTGACACACAACCTTAACCATCACACAACCCAGATGTCTATCAATAGATGAATAGATAAACAAAATGTGGTTTCTCCATGCAATGGAATACTATTCTGTCATAAAGAGAAATGAAGTGCTGTTATATGTATGACCTGGATAAACTTTGGAAACATTATACTGAGTGAAATAAGTCAGACACAAAAGAACAAATATTGTATGGTTTATACTTAAATGGAATGTCTAGAATAAGCAAAAGCTAAGAGACAAGATAACATTGCCAAGAATGGCAATTTCATTACGCTTAATTGTACTCCTGAGGAATCTATACCTTGACCAAGAGGCAATTGTTTGAATAGAACAAGGGATGCTGAATGATTTAGAATCAGGGAAGATGTTTGTCAGAGTTGTATCCTTTCTCCATACATATGCATTCTATATATGCTGAGAAAATAATTTGAGAAGCTGAGTTATATGAAGAAAAATGTGACATCAGGATTGGAGGAAGACTCACTCATAATCTGTGATATGCAGATGATACAACCTTGCTTGCTGTAATCGAGGAGTACTTGGAATACTTACTGATGAAGATCAAAGACCACAGTTTTCAGTATGGATGGCACTTCAATATAAAAGAAAACAAAAATCCTCACAACTGGACCATCATGATAAACAGAGGAAAGACTGGAATTGTCAAAGATTTCATTTTGCTAGGATCTGCAATCAACACTCATGGAAGCAGTAGTCAAGAGATCAAACGACATATTACATTAGACAAATCTGCTGCACAAGACCTGTTTAAAGTTTTCAAGAGCAAAGATGTCACTTTGAGTACTAAGGTATACCTGACCTATAGTCATGTGAATGTTGGACAACGAATAAAGGAGACAATTGCATTTGAATGACGGTGTTGGTGAAGAATATTCTAAGTACCAAGAACAAACAAATCTGTCTTGGAAAAAAACAACCAGAATTCTCCTTAGAAGTGAGGATGGCAAGACTTTGTCTTTTGTACTTTGAACAGGTTGTCAGGAGGAATTAGTCCTTAGAGAAGGACATCATGCTTGGAAAAACAGAGAGTCAGTAAAAGAGGGGAAGACCCCCCAATGAGATGGGTTGACATGGTGGCAGCAACAATGGACTCAAACATAATAACAATCATGAGAATGACAAAGGACCAGACAGTGTTTCTTTGTGTTCAGCCTACGGCTGCTGTGAGTCGGAACCAACTCTACAGCACCTAACAGCTGCAAAAAACAATAAAAGACAAGAGTTTATTGGTGGTTGCTATGGTCTGGGAGATGGAGAGTGGAAAGTATTGCTTGAGGGTGCTGAGTTTGTACTGGGGTCAATGGAAAACCTTCAGAGATAGATAGTCATGATACTTACACAACATCCTGAATGTAATTAATGTCAGTAAACTGTACACTTCAAAATAGCAAAGTTGTGTATATTTTGTTGTTGTCAGATGCCATCGAGTCGATTCCAATGTATAGAGACCCTATATAGGTTTTCTGAGGCTTTCTCCTGTTGAGCAACTGGTGGGTTTGAACTGCCGACCTTGCGGTTAGCAGTACAATGCTTATCATACAGTGCCACTAGTGCTTCCTTCTCATAGTATGGTGTTAAATGACTTCGAGTCGGTTCTGATTTATATCGAACCTGTATAGGGTTTCCAAGGAACTGCTGGTGAGTTTGAACAGCTGATCTTGGGGCCAGTGTTTATCCTACAGTGCCTCACTAGGCCTCCTCTCATAGTATGTTGTAAAGTGCTTTTGAGTTGGTTCTGATTCACAGTGACCCTGTATAGGGTTTCCAAGGAGCAGCTGGTGAGTTTGAACTGCTGACCTTGTAGTTCACAGTTCAGTGCTGATCCTATAGCGCCACACCAGGAACCTTCTCTTGGTATGTTGTTATTGTTGTGAAGTGCCTTTGAATTACTTCTGACTCATACTGACCCTCTGTAAGGTTTCCAAGGGGCAGATGGGTGAATTTGAACCACCAACTTTGCAGTTCAAACCGACCTTGTTGTCCAGTGCATTATCCCACAGAGCCAAAGGTTAGAAAGCAAAATTCAGAGTGCCAGCTTAGAGAAAGGTTCTGTTTCTTTTCAGCATCTGTAGGTCCAATATTCCTTGGAGATCTCCAAGTGGATCTCCAGTAGCAATCCTCCTCTGGATCCAGGATCTCCACAGTGCTGGGACCCCAGCCTCAAAGGATACACTCCACTCCCGGCTCTTCTTCCTTGGTGATAGTAGGTCCCCATTTGTTGTTATTGTTAAATGCCGTTGAGGTGGTTCTGGCTCATACAGACCCTGTATAGGGTTTCCGAGGAGGGACTGGTGGGTTTGAACTACCAGCTTTGTGATTCACAGTCCAGTGCTTATCCTACAGTGCCACAGGTCCCTGTTCAGACACCTTAAATTCCCCTGGAGAAGATTGGAGGGCAGTGGTGGAATTCTGGGTGGAATTCTTACCACCCAGATTTGATTTCTCACCAATGTATTCATGTGCAGCCACCACCTACCTGTCTCTCTGTGTTGCTATGATGCTGAACAGGCTTCAGAGAAGCTTCCAGACTAAGATAAATTAGGAAGAAAGGCCTGGTGATCTCCTTCTGAAAAGCAGCTGTTTGTTCTGCCCTGAGGGCAGCTAACAACAACAAAAGTCAACCTGTTTAAGATGGAAAAGGTTTAATACATCTGTCCAATTAAATAGTGTGATAGAGAAATGGAACCAGAGGTGAGTTATGCTACAACTAACAGTAACATTGAGGTACTGATAGGATAAAGTTTTGCTTTTGTTTCTTGTCAGCTGTGTGCTGTGTAACCCATTTCTCCCCAACCACCTTCACCAGCCTGCCTGTCCACATCCTCTCTACACATTGCCTCTCTTGGTCTGCCATTTTTTTATGGGGATCACCCAGGAAACACCTAGCTCTTTGTTTGGAGTTTATAGACTAGGGTATATAAATTACATAATTTATGGATAAGTCTTAAATACAGATAAATTATAGATAAGTCTTCAGGACAGACAACGTTTCTATTCCTGGTCTTTGTAGAAAAGGGGAATGGTCTGGATTTTGTTCTTGTTTTCTTGGGGTGTCAGAGAGGAAAGGAAGGAAGAAATAGATTCGTGCTTTTACCACAAGTCACAGTGCTTTTAGCAAGAGCCAGCGTAACAACAAAGGAAATTCATTTTCTCACCCTAGTTGTTGATGCATGATTTGTTTATTCATGGTAAGACAAGCACACAGTATAATATAAAAAGTGAAAGCCCGCAAAAGGATTTTAGAATGTTTACATTCTTACTAAAGTTCAGTCCTGATGTCACAGCAGGAAGGCAGAATCATAAAAATACATAATGTTTTTCAGAAACAACAGCGTTGCTGTAGAGTGAAAAAACAATCAGAACCACTGGAGGGATTGGGGAAGGGAGGAGGCAAAAGGCACAAAATAGAGACTGTGGGTTTGTGAAGAAAACAGATAGACCAACCCATACTCTCCAAGGTAGCACCTAACCCCTCTGCTACTGACGTTCTCGAGTTAGACACCTCGCCATTGCTTCTGGAGAATTTGAAAGATGTCTGACAGAAGAGAGAGAGTTGAGGGCAGCGCCCTTAAGACTCCTCATCTACTTTTCCTGGTGATTCCTTTGCTATTAGTAGGATTTATCATTGAAAATGGAAAATGCCACCCTTTTAAGCACTTTTTCTATAGCAATTTCACTCTCCTCAAGACTGTGAACAAACCCAACGCTCGATTGGTGGCATGCTAAATGGCAATATGCCAGAATATATGTCAGAGCAGAATTGGAGATTGGCAGATTCATAGATACCAGAAAGTGTCGATGGTGGAATACTTGCTCTCTAGAAACTTCAAAACGGAATCCTGGTGTGGCGCTGTGAGTTAATGTGCTGGACTGTAAAGTTGCTTTGAACCACCAGGTCGGCAGCTCAAGCTCACCAGCTGCTCCTCAGAAACCCTATACAGGGGTTGCTATGGGTCGGAAATGACTCGACAGTTCTTAACAACAACAAAAACAACAGATGGTTCAAAATGTATGGAGGGGGCAGACTTTTAAATCCAGAGAATTAGAAAGGGGGAGTGGTCAGAGTGAAAGTAACAGCCACAGATGAGGGCTGTAGGCTGTAGGGAAGACAGTATTTCTGATGGTATTGGAAGCTGAGCACCATCCTGATTCCATATGTGATTCTGGCACCAAACACATGTGGTTCCCGGGGTTCGATCCCCAGCTCCACCAGTGACTACTTGGCAAGTCTGTGTAGGCCTTCCCTTCACTAGGAAGGAGATGTGCACGTCTTGGGAGAGTGTGGATAGGATTTAATGACATATGTGAGTAAAGTATTTACTTCAGCTCAAAGTGCCTGATAAAAATGCATGCATAAAAGTGCTTACAAAAAAAAAAGCTGGCTATTATCCTGATATGTCTGGTGTGGCGCTGTGAGCTAACGCACTGGACTGCAAAGTCACCAGCTGCTCCTTGGAAACCCTACACACAGTAGCTATGATTTGGAACTGAGTAGATAGCACTTAACAACAGCAAAGTAGATAAAAGGGTTCCTGGTGTGGCACTGTAGGATCAGTACTCGACTATAAACTACAAAGTTGACAGTTCAAACCCACTAATTTCTCCTCAGAAACCCAATATGGGGTTGCTATGAGTCGGAACCAACTTGATGGCATTAACAATTTTTGTTGTTTTTATGTGCCATGGAATCGGTTCCTACTCATAGAGACCCTGTACAGGTTTTCTGAAGCTATGAATCTTTACAGGAGCAGAAAGCCTCATCTTTCTCCCGCGGAACAGCTGGTAGTTTCGAACTGCTGACTCTGAGGTTAGCAGCCCAATTTGTAACCACTACGCTACCAGAGCTCCTTATTAACAACAATAAGCAGACAAAAATCAAGTTAAACAAGTTGCCATTGAGTCTGACTTACAGTAACCCCATGTGTATTCAGAATAGAATTGTGTTCCACAGGTGTGTTGTTTTTTTTAAAGTTTTTATTGTGAATTAAGTGATAATTTACATGGAAGAACATCAGCTTTACATTCATCCTATAGTATTTCATTTCATTGCAATGATTACAATCCCCTCCATGCACGCAACAAGTTTTTAACGCCTAATTTTTCTAAAGTAGTTTGCCAGGCCTTTCTTCCAAGTTACCACTGAGTGGATTCAAAGCTCTGACTCCCAACCTTTTAATTAACAGTCAAGAGCATTATCCATTTGCACCACCTATGGGGCTCCTTCTAGCAAGTACTGTTACTCATGTTTGTTTGTTTTCCCTGCTTTATGCCTTTTCTTTTGCTGATCTTTCCCGCCACACAACTGGCTCAGCCTTTCCCACTCCAAAGATGGGCATCTGGCCAACCTGACCAATCGGAACCCACCCCCACCCCCAGAACATAGACATTTGTCATTGGACACATGGCCCTTGGGAGCCAAGGGGAACCCTCTTCAGTGATGCTGAGGAAGAAGCTGATTTTGCTCTTCTCTCTGGAATTACTCATTGTATGAATGATGTTGGAGGCCTGGTAGATAAGCACTAGACTGCTAATTGTAAGACTGGTGTTTCAAACCCACCAGCTGCTCCTCAGGAATCCTATCTAGGGTCACTATGAGTCGGAACCAACTAAACTGCAGCGAACAATAATACGAATGATGTCTAGTGTGGCACTGTAGGATCAGCATTGAATTGCTAACCACGTGGTTGATGGGTCAAACCCACCAGCTGTACCTTGGAAACCCTATATAGGGTCATTATGAGTTGGGACTGACTGGACAACACTGAGCAACAACGTGAATGATGTTAACTAATACCGGAGGAATCATTTCTGCCTCCTTCCTAGAAGGAGTCTGCTTGAGAATGAAGCCAATCATTCTCAGGGCTGAAAAGCAAAGAAAGACCATATGTAAGGTTCCTCTGGGATCCACCAGAGCGAGGAACTAGCACCTTCATCTGAAACAGTCCAGCTAAGTGAACCAACAGAGTCCCCTTTCTGCTTAAGCTACTTGAAGTTGTGTTTCTGTCTTTTGCTGTTACAAACCCTTGACCTGTGCATCCTCCTCCTACTTAGAGTGGAGAACCTGAGGTAGGATACTCACAAAGGCCAATGGGAGATTATCAATCCTGATGATGCCTCAGGACCACCTGCTGCTGTTAGCTTCTGGCCAGTCAAGTCCAACGGTCCCTGGGTCTGTGTTACCTGTACTATCTAGCATGTGTGAGTCTATCGATGCTGCCATTGAGACAATATGTCTCACCCAGAGTTTCCCACATCCTCGTTGTTGCTCTGCTTCACCAAACACAATGCTCTTCTCCAGTGATTGGGCCTTTCTGATGATGTATCCAAAGCAAATGACCCATGCAATGTTCTGTTGTGACCCAGAATCTAAGGCTCATAGAATTGGCTAATTTTCCAAAGTAGATCACCAGGCCTTTCTTCCTAGTCTGTCTTAGTGTGGAAGCTCTGCTGAAACCTGTCTACCATGGGAGGTCTTGCTGGCATTTGAAATATTGGTGTCATAGTTTCCAGTTTCTAAGCAACATGCAAGGCTCCAAAGTATGAACAACTGAGAGATAAGTGGTGAAAACTCACCTGTAGGATTTTTAAAATCATGCAGATTGTAGGTCTCGCCTCTGAAGATTCTGACTCAACACAACTAGAGCAGGGACTGAGCATTCTCATGGTTTAATAAAGAATGAGGAACCAGGCACTTCTAAGAAAATGCATCTCAGGTTCTGTTGGGAGAGAGATTTGGTTGAAAGCAGAGTAATACATCGCCACACAACAGCCTATGAAGAAGTCTTAAACCCACTGCCACTGGATGGATTCCAAGGGTTTCTGAGACTAAAACTTTATTGGGGCAGACAGCTTCATCATTCTCCTGTGGAGTGGATGGTAGGTTCTAACCGCCAACCTTGCTTTTAGCAGCCCAATGCATAATCGCATTACAAAGGCTCCTTAAAGTAGTTTTAGAGAAGCCATGATACCATTGTCTTTATTTGCTTTAATTAGTAAGCAGTGGCTTCTGTCTGATAATGGCAACATTTCATTTGATGCAATCAGGGGTCGAATAATAGTATTTTCATATTCAGAAATCATTTCCATCAACCCTTACATCAGGTTCACGCAGTTTCTGACAGTGGCCTGTCCTTCTACGGGCATGGTCCATCCCAAGTATCACGGATGTGCAGGGCAGCTCTTGCTTTCACTCTCCAGTCCCTGGAAGAGAATGGCCAAACCTAATAAGACACAATGTGTAATTGTTTTTCTCTACCCAGTGGTCCCCTTCTCTTCTCCACAGGGCATTCCCCAACAGTATTTTCCTCTAGTCAAAACCTTTCCCTTGTTTGAAGGAGAAAGAATGGAAGTTCTTTCTGTTGCAATCCATTATAAGGCAAAGAAAGAGAAGGTGTCATATTTGAATTGCTGTTCTTCTTAAGTGTCATCAAGTCAGTTCCCATTCATAGCGACCCTGTATAGCGTTTCCGAGGAGCTGCTGGTAGATTTGAATCACCGACCTTGCAGTCTGCAGTTTAGTGCTTATCCTACAGCACCCCACCAGGGCTCTGCACGCTTTAACTACCCATTGTTCTGACTGGTGATCAGCTTCTTACTGAGGAGATCAGAAACCTCATCAAACCCTACATCCACCTTCTCATTCTCAAAGCCTCATAATTCTTCAAATCCACTAACCTCTGAGGAGAATTTATGCAGACGCTTACTTCAAGAGAGGCTTTCTCAGACATGTGTCCAGGAACCATCACAGCCTAATACTTCAGTAGTATTGCTGTTATCAGCTGCTGTCAAGTTGGTCCACCCCAATTCATAATGAGCCACACATAATGGAGCAGAACACTGTGGTCCATTGGGTTTCATTGGCTGAGTTTTTAGAAGTAGATTCCCAGGCCTTTCTTCCTGATCTTTCATAATCTAAAAATTCCACCAAACCCACTCAGCATCATAACGACGTAACAGAATGATGACAGTGACACGTGGGATGCATCAGCCAAAACTTGGACCTGGTTCTCCTGCATGATGGTGGTGGTGATGTGCTGTCGAGTCAGTTGACTCATAGTAACTCTGTATAGGGTTTCCAAGGCTGCAAATCTTTACAGGAGCAAAAAGGCTCATCTTTCTCTGAGGAGCAATTAGTGGATTGGAATTATTGACCTTATGATTAGCAGTCCGGCTCATAATTCATTGTGCTACCAGGACTGTTGTTGTTAAGTGCCGTTGAGTCAGCTCTAACTCATAGCGACCCGGTATAGGTTTCTAAGGAGTGACTGGCGAGTTTGAACTGCTGACCTTTCAGTTCAAACCAACCTTGTAGTTCAGTGTTTATCCTGTAGCTCCACACCACAGTGAAAATTCTAGCACTAAATCACCATTGCCCTTAACATCCAGATGCTTGGTTAAAAGAAAGCCAATTGCTAGACTTCTATCCAGACTGATGGAATCTGACTCCCTGGGCCAGGGAATCGCACTGTATTCAGCTCCTAAGACCTGCTTCTCTCTTCCCTTCAATGTAAAACAATGGAAGTCAGACCACTGAACGCTGGGTGGGCTGTGAGGGGGAGAATGATGGGGCCAGTTGCCTTTTTCCTCTGTAGGTATCATCTGTTTGGAAGTCTTTGGATGAAAAGCCAGAAGAAAAATGATTCTTCTACTTTGCTGGTATTTTAGGAAAACCCCATTTTAAGCTCCTGACTTTTGAGGTCTGAAAATAGTGATTATTTTTGCCCTCATTACCTTCTTTCCCTGTTTACAATGTAATCATTGTCAGAAGAAACTGCAGCTACGCACATCTCTGCCACAGCCTCACACAATAGGAACTAAAAATAGGGCTCTGCTTCTAAGATACACGGAATTCTCCAAAAATACATATTACTGGAGGTCCGTCCTATCTTGTCTTCTGACAGCCGTTTTGCTTTTCTTTCCCCAAAATAGTCTTCTATTATTTTCTGAATGGCCTCATTTCCCTGATTTGTGCTCACTCTGAAGTGCTGGTCAGAGGGGAGGGTTGTTCAGGCCGCGCCCAGCTGTTTTTCTCGGGTTTTCTATTTCCATTCATGATCCAGTCACTACTGGAGAAAGGACAAATCTGGAACCTACTTAGCAAAAGTTCCAACATGCCTGCAGATCTGCTGCCATCCTCCCTGACCTCCCACACGTTCATTAGCCTGTGAGGTAAAAACTATGAGATTTGAGTTGTCAGGAGACGCTGTCCAGGGCTCTGAGGGTGACAGCCAGAGCTGAGGTACAAATCCCAGTATTGCAGTGAGAATTGTAAGAGACAAGACCACAGATTGACTTCACAAAAGAATCAGCTGAAAAGGCCAGTTTACTAAATATGAGTTTTGGAGATGAAGCTCAGAATCTGGATAATGGGAATTTCACATGAGCAAACATATTGCTGCCTTGGCATTATGGCAAATTCTAACACCCAAAATAGCATGACTTCTTTTAAAATTCTTCCTGGCATTTGTCCACAGCACCCACACCCAGGAAATGGTAGGTGGGGTCTGCTTGCACCCACTGCGGTGAGCTAGAATAATTTCACTCACTTTGGAAAAGAATATATTTGGCAATGAGAGAGCCTGGTATAACTGCAACAGGGAGATGGAAAGGCATTCGGTTAAGGCTTCCATTCTCTTTGGCTTTTCTTTCTGTGCCTGAGGACCTACTAGGCTTGCTGCATAAGGTGACGCACAGATCTGTGGTATGGGTGTTCCCGGCCTCCCTGAATGTGAAGTCTTCTCCTTCCCCATCAACTACTTACTTCTACTCCCTAACTGCTGCTCAGAGGCCAGCATGTCCCAGACCTGCTGTAGGCTTATTCCAGGGCCCGGGGTTCCAACACTCCTGTAGCTGTCCCTATCTGGACCTCTGCAGTGCTTCCCTGAGCAACTCATCTGTGCACTGTGAAATGGGCAGGGGAGGATTGGATTGTCTCAACCATGGTGTTTTATATTCTAAGAAGATTCAGTCAGCCCTTCTAACCCAGGTTAATGTCTATGATGGTAAACTCAAGGGTCATTAAAAATGAGAGAAATCCTCAGTGATATGAATTGATATACTAGCTAACAATGGACTCATATCAATGGTCCTAGGGATGGTGCAGAATGATCCATTTGACTTAAGATCACCACGAAACTGAACTGACTCAACCAACAATGTCAAATACCACAAACTTTACCTTCTCTAGGTATCCCTGTCATACCATTTCTTGGGCAAGTGCCACCACACACTAGATGTGTTCCAAGAAAGTTTTGTGTGACTGGGTAATCCACCTCTCAGGGTTAGGCTCTCTCATTCAAGTTATATGGTCTTTCCATATAGCTCGTCTGTCAGTTTGTCACACTGTGGTGGCTTGTGAGTTGCTGTGATTCTGAAAGCTATGCCACCGATATTTTAAATACCAGCAGGGTCACCCATGGTGGACAGGTTTCAGATGAGCTTCCAGACGAAGACAGACTAGGAAGAAGGAGTGACAAACTAATTCTGAATATTTAGTCACTAAAAACCTTATGAATAGCAGAGAAACATTGTCAGATATAGTGCTGGAAAATGAGCCTCTCAGGTTGGAAGAATGTTGGGGACCGCAATCACTGAGATGTTGAGGCCCTGTGTCATGGACAAAACTCCAACACGGTGGCTCCACTCAGGATGGCTAGCCAGGGACCCTGAGGGCCAAGGAAGTGACCAAACTCACTGTTGGGCTACCTCTGTATAATTTTCTTTGGTCTTATTCTTCATTCTATGCTTCTAACTCCAGTACTTGTAGCTTCTGAGAAAATGGTTTCTTATGTGCCTCTCTTAATGTCTCCACTGTGTTGGCAGTGTGTAGGGTCCTGGGAACAAATCTCTCTGAGGAACAAACTCTGGCCACCTGGAAAGCATGTCCAAACTGCTCTTTATCAAATGATTCAGTTATGTTTGATATTAACTTAATTCATGAGCTCTTAGTATCCATGTACAATATTAAGATAAAAACTCCTCCTAAAGCCACTGAACAACCTCCTAGGAATCCTCAGCTTGCATCACTTTTTATTAATGTCCTTCTGGTTTAAATCAGTCCTGTAGCCAACCCCTGAAACCTTGTGGAAAGGGACTATAATCAGGCACAATGCTGGAAGGCAGTGTTCCTTGGGAGCTATAGAACATTCCGCAAATGTAACCCACTTAGGGATAACAACGTCTGGCACACATTAAACACCATGAGCAGATCCTGGTATCTCTTATTCAGGAAGGAAACTGAAGCTGGCATAAAATCAGTCAGTATAAAAGGAAGAACTAGCTAGCTCTCCTTAACTGGCAAATTTTCATGCACACCAACGGAAGTTTGAACAATGTTTAAATCTGTTGCTTTTTTTTAATGAAAAATTTTAAACTGTTTAATTGAAAGAGAAATACCAAGGAACTTCAAAATCTTTGTGGAAAATGGAATTAAAAGATAAAAAAATATATATAAACTTTATTTCTATCAAATTCAAGGGATGATGATACCAGCCATTTAGTCCATCCCTAAAGAACTGAAGGTCCTAGAAATTTAACCATGTCAAATCTTTTCACATTGTAACTGAAGAAAATTGGGTTTGCTTTAAAGATTTTTTTTAAGATTAAGAAACAAAAAGAAGTCAGAAAGAGCCAAATCAGCACTGGAAGGTAGATGCTCAGTGATTTTCCCTGGAAACTCTTGCAAAACTGCTCTGGTTTGATGAGAGGAATGAGCAGGAGCCTGGTCATGAATGTTCTGGTGAAGCTTTCCCAGGCATTTGTCTGCTAAAACTTTGGCTAACTTTTTTACAACACTCTCGTAATAAGCTGACGTTATCACTCTTTGGCCATCCAGAAAATAATAGACAAAATGCCTTGAACATCCTAAAACTTGTCACCATGACCTTTGCTCATGAACAATCTGCTTTTTGCTTTTTATTGGATCACTTCCACCTCTTGGTGCCATTACTTCAATTGTGCGTGGTCTTCAGGATTGTAGTGGCAAAGCCATTTTTCATATTTTGTTGCGATTACTCCAGGAAATGCTTAAAAGATTCCGATCCCACTTGTTTAAAATTTCCATTGAACGCTCTGTTTTTATCTGTAGCTGATGCTGGTACAACAGTTTTGCCACCCGTTGAGTGAAAATTTTGCTCAACTTTAATATTTAAGTGAGAATTGTGTGTGTAAACGGAAGCAATTGAGATGGCTATGGTATTGGTTATTGCTAATCATTGGTCATCTTTGATTAAGGAACCAACAATATTGACTTCTTTTTCCTTGAAAATTTATGCAGATGGTTTGCTGCTGCAGGCTTCATTTTCGATATTATTTCATCCCTTCTTAAAATGAACTATCCATTTGCAAACAGCTAATTTATTTGAGGAGTCCTAGTATAATACTGTAAGGAGCTCTGATAGCGTAGTGGTTATGAATCGGGCTGCTAACCTCACACTCTGCAGTTCGAAACTACCAGCCATTCTGCGGGGGAAAGATGAGGCTTTCTGCTCCTGTAAAGATTTACAGCCTCGGAAACCCTGTACAGGGTTGCTATGAGTCAGAACCAACTCCACGGCACTTAACAACAACAGTATGATACTGTGGGTTAATGCGCTGGCCTGCAAAGTCAGTTTGAACCGAGAGTTCAGCGATTCGAGCTCACCAGTCACTGTTTGGAAACCCTATGCAGGGAGGGTCACTATGAGTTGGAACAGACTTGATGGCACGTAATAGAAACATCAACAAATTTCTTTGGGGCGTTGTCTCCAGAAACTTTCTGAAAGGCATCAATGATTTCACCATTCTTCCACCCCAGCTTCACCATAAATTTGATATTCTTGCTTTGGTTTCAGCAGAGTTTATGTTGCTCTGATAGGGGTTCTTGTCAAACTTATGTCTTATTCTTCTTTGTTGTTGTTGTTATGTGCCATCGAGTCGGTTCCGACCCATAGCAACCCTGTACAGGGTTTCTGAGGCTGTAAATCTTTACGGGAGCAGAAAGCCTCTTCTTTCTCCCGCGGAGGGTATGGTAGTTTCGAACTGCTGACCTTGAGGTTAGCAGCCTAATTCGTAACCACTGCACTACCAGAGCTCCTTATTCTTCGTAGTGTCTTAAATTAAGTCCTATTCAGACATGCTATAACAAGTGGGTATGAGTTTATTTTGTTGCAAAACTTTTTAAATCCATGAATATTTTCTTCATAATATGCATTTTCCATGAATCTTTGAAGACTCCTTGTATACATAAATGAAGAAGAGAGTCAGTGAAGACACCAGGAATGGTGGGAATAGCAGGTCATCCAAAAGCATTTGGTATCAATTAAGGGGAAGGGATAACATAAACACACATTATGTACTCTCACTCCTCTCTAAGGTCCTTCTCCACTATTTTGTACTAAAGAACCAAGCATCTTCCCCCACCATGACCACATGATGTGGCTTCTCCAATCCTCCATCCATTCCTAAATCTATCCTTGAGGCTGACTTCATCTGCATGTTTTTGCAGAGACACTGATTATTGTACCCCACAACTCTATCTTTGGTCCTGTCTCAGTGTGCTCGCTTTGCCTTTAACAGGTACCAAGACCATGTAGGAGCCATGTCTGAGTTCCCCTGATTTCACAAGGGGGAAAGAGAATCAAACTCAGGATCATTCAGCTCAAGGCCGATTTTGAAGCAGATGCCAGACATGCTTCCACCCTCCACCCTTCTTCACCTTATTGTGACACCAACCATCCCTCCCATAGCACTCTCTGCTTCACATCTGGGTTCAATAATCCATTGCAATAGCCACACAGAACCATAACAATACTCATGATTATAGGGTGTATTAGGGAAATCAACAGGGTCAAAACCATCTCAGGACACAGCAGTTCTCTAGTCAGGAACGCCTCTTGTCTGCCAGACTGCAGCCACGCCTCACTCTTGTTTTCAGCCTCTCAGCCATGTGGTCCCTTGGCCTCTGCCCTGCTAGAACACCTGTTAGACAATTCTTTTAGCCTCTCTGTGAATGCCCAAAGGGCACATTCTTCAAGCTAGTCTTCTGCCTGTAGGCACTCAGCTTTACCCAGTCCATAGGCCTACAGCCGGAAGCTGCTCTGTCTCTCCATGCCACCACCTCTGACTGCTTGCCTTCGTCACTTGAGATTTCATGCTCTCTTCATTCTCTTCCTTCTTGATGGTCCTGGTTCTTCCATCTCTGCTTCTGAGATAACTCCTTTTAAACTTAGCTGGAAGACAAAACTAACCAATCCCAGTCTTACAGTCCAGTATACCTTATTTGCATCACTTGGTGGGAATTAAGAAGACTTTGGATAGAAAAAACAGATCAAGTAAATTCAAGGCACCACAACAGACAACTCACATAATGCAAGACCTTAGCCTGAAGTGGCTCCATGAAAGCTGGAGTTGGCTTGACCTCATACACCGCACTAAAGGCTCTAATTGATCTCAGAGTTTGACTTTTACCACCCTCATCTCCCAGTGCCCCAGTTCTCTAGAGTATGGAGATAGCAGGCTGGGGCAAACCCTGGCTAGAAAGTATAATCTCTGAAAAACGTCTTCTTGACCATCATGTTCCAAAGTGGCACAGCAGCCTTCACGGGTCTACAAAAGAGACTGAGGATGGTCCTAGGGAGGAGACATATGTCCATGCATGTCAACTGGGTCTCTGTGTAGAGATTGCTAGGCTGTTATGAAGGCCTTGACTATTCTGGATTGTTGGAGAGCAGCCTTTGCAGGGGTAGGGGCCAAGCGTTCTGGACACTTCCCAGAAATAAACAGACTGCAGTGAAATAGATCAAGAATCTTTTCCAATTAGGACAGTTGTGTGGATTTAAAAAAAAAAAAAAAAAACTTTTTTGAAGCAGGAAAGGGAATAAAATGCAAAAATCTGTTCTTTTCTTCCAAAAGACTTTAAGTAGCAAAGAAGCAAGGTGTCGGGGCTGGGAAAGCCTTCTGTCTAGGCTCTAAGTAAATGAACTTGCCTTTTGGTATAGAGATTGAGTTAAAATTAATCCTCTACATATGCATAGCTTGCAACAAGAACAATCCTACATGCAATACCTGAAAAGAAATCTGAGTGTTTTTCTCAGTAGGTCAAGCAACAAGAATCAGACAACAGCCCTGCTAAAAATGCATAAACAGATAGCCCCTCTCCTTCCACAGCAAAGGAAATATTCTCAGAGCAGTCTACCAAATGTCTTCATGGTCTGAAAACAGCTCGGATCTATGGCTGGGCTCTTGGGACAAGGGTACCTCTCAGATAAAGGCAATATCCATTTAAAGGACTGTTCCCTGCTGCCCTCACATCTGCCCACACCCTCGGTGGAGACTTCAAAGTCTGAAGCAACATCTTCAGTCCTTGTACCAATGAACTGTGTGTTGGCCATTTTAATGTCAATTTGAATTCAATTTTAAATTTAAATTTAGCATCTGTGTTCTGGCAACCTAGAAGAATGTGTTTTAATATGTAATTGAATGAATGAATCTCATGCCTCATTATTATGTCTAGTCTTCTAATTTCCTTCACTTTCCTAATTTTGGCTTTAACTGACTCTTAAACCTGACTGCAGAGAGGTCAGTTTACTTCCTATACAGCCACATATTCTGCCTAGTGCAAGGTTAGTAATGATCTTAAAAGTCAATTCCAACTCTTTCTGTATGTGTCAGAACAGAACTGTTGTTCTATAGGGTTCCCAATAATGGTGACCTTTCAGAAGCGATCTTCAGGCGCCTCAAGCTAGATTCGAATCACCAGTTTTTCAGTTAGCAGCTGAGTGTTCAACCATTTTTGTTGATGTTGTTAAGTGTCTTCGAGTTGGTCCTGATTCATAGTGACTCTGGATAAGTTTCTGAGTAGCAAGTCTGTGGTTTTGAACCACCAGTCTTTCGGTTGGAAACCCAGTGCCACACCAGGACCCATGTCTTTAGGGAGGACTTTTCTGGAGTGTTAAAGAACAAAGATGTCAGTTTGAGTACTAAGGTGTGCCTGACGTAAGCCATGGTATTTTCATTAACCTCATATGCATGTGAAAGTTGGATAGTGAATAAGGAAGACCGTAGAAGAACTGATGTATTTGAGTTATGGTGTTGGAGGAGAATACTGAAAGTGCCATGGGCTGCCAAAAGAACAAACAGATCTGTGTTGGAAGAAGTGTAGCCAGAGTGCTCCTTGGAGGCCAGGATTGCCAAACTTCGTTTTTCATACTTTCGACATATCAGAAGCAACTAGTTACTGGAGAAGAATATCATGTTTGATAAAATGGAGGGTCGGAGAAAAAAGAAGAAGATTCCCAACGAGATGCATTGGCAAAGTGGCAGCATCAATGGGCTCAAACGTAGCAACGATAGGTTGGAGCAGGACCGGGCAGTGTTTTGTTCTGTTGTGCATAGGTTCACTATGAGTTGATACCAACTTGATGGCACTTAACAACAACAATTTGGAGTTCTTGGTTGGCACCTCCCAACTCTTCAGCTCTACTAGGAAAACGGTTTGTGTATAAAGTGTTCTCTAGGGATGTCGTCAGATATTAGAAACAGCTTGAGCCAAGCAGCTTTCAGAAGATGTATCATTAGACACTGTCCCCTGCTTTGAAAGTGAACTTGGCACAGCAAACAAGCCAACTAGAAAGAAGGGGAAGTAGAAAGGAGAGGAGGATTTTACCCAGGGCAAGTTACTGAGAGCAGACCACACTCTCCATGTTGAATTTGTGCACAGGTATTTATTCCACAACCCCCCACCTTCTCATTTGCTTCACCACATAGACCACTTGAACTTCACTGAGGCAACTAGAGTCTGGAATGGGCCCAGAGCAAGGAGGTGATATGCGCTGTCACACTCAGTGAAAAAGAAGGAAGCTGACCCCAGGGGCTCTGTGTGGGATACAGCTTCTCTCTTACTGGGAATCACCATGAAATCGAATTGTCCCCTGAAAATATGACAACACAGGTCCCAAATGATCTGCTACCCTGAGGCTTTATGAGTGACCCCAGCACTACATTGTGTACCTCTGTCCATCAGCAAGGCCTCTAGGTGGTACGAACGGTTTACACTTCGCTACTAATCTTCACATTGGAAGTTTGAACCCACCCAGTGAACACTACAGAGGAAAGGCCTATCTGCTTCTTTAAAGATTATAGTCAAGAAACCTCTATGGAGACAATCCAGCTTGTAACACATGGGGTTGCCATGATCAGAATCTACTTGACAACAATGAGTTTGATTTGCTTTTTGTCCATTTGCAGCCCTAATCCTATTTCTACATCCTCGCCACCCTCTCCACCACCAGCAGCAGATCACAGCACCAGATCTCTGCCCTCCTTGCTACACTCTCTTGAAAACACAACTTGGTGTATTGATCATTTTCATTCTGTGCTGTGGTAATTCCTCTTCCCTCCCCAGAACCATCCTCAACATTTTCTTGCTACTTGTGCAAAGTGGCCCATGGGATGAATTTCAACTGAAAACATTGGGAAATAGGTAAAACTCTGAAGGTATTCAGAGTTGGTTCCTAGCTGGTTGTGGAAAAAGCAAAGGAAAATGCTTTCGCAGCCTATGCCATGCCAACCACAAATGCCTCTCTTTGGGCCTGGCTGGTATGGGAGCTGGCTGGTATGTATCTATAATTTGGTGTCCATTTCAAGTGAAATGAAGTCTACCAGTTATTTTTAGAAAACTTGATTAATTTTGACAACGTTTGATTTTTGCTTCAAGTTCCATTCAATCTACCATCTTATTATAAAAAGTTTTTAGTTAGGAATCTCAGAAGGGCTTCTTTAATGGATTTCAGTACAATTTAGTATGTGGGCAGCGTCTTTGCAATGTTATTACGTTAAAGGCAAGAGCTACAAGTTATATGCATACAATTATTCTAGCTATTATTAAACCCCACTCAGTATTCTTGTCTATCATTCATCTGCTAGTTTGTTGTACTATAGTGGCTTGTGTGTTGCTGAGATGCTGGAAGCTATGCCACCAATATTTCAAATACCACCATCAGGGTTACCCATGGTAGGCAGGTTTCAGCAGAACTTCCAGACTAAGACAGACTAGGAAAAAGGCTGGTGATCTACTTCTAAATATATTAATCAGTGAAAACCTTATGACGAGCAGGGAAACACGGTCTGAGATAGCCGAAAGATTGGCCCCTCACATTGGAAGGTACCACTGGGGAAGAGCAGTCTTCTCAAAGTAGAATTGAACTTAGTCATTTGGATGGAGTACAGCTTTTGTGACACTCATTTGTTGACATGGCACTACTAAAAATGAGAAGAAACAGCTGCTCACACTCAAAACATGGGCTATATGAAAAATAAATGTCGACAACTTGGGAGTCGTCACAAAATGAAATGCAGTGCACAAAGATTGATAGCCTAGGCAATTCATGATCTGAAATGGCTATTTAAAATCAGACACTCATAGATCTACTATGCCAGGAATAACAAACTGAAGAGGAATGGCATAACATTCATCATCAAAAAGAACATTTCAAGATCTATCCTGAAGAACAATGATGTCAGTTACAGGTTACCCATAGTTGAAAGGGAAGATAGTTAATATAACTAATATTCAAATTTATGCACCCATTATTAATGCCAAAGATTAAAAAATGAAACATTTTTACAAACCTCTGTAGTCTGAAATTGATCAAACATACAATTAAGATGCACTGATAATTGGGATGCAAAAGTTGGAAACAGGAATTGGAAAATAAGACCTTAATGATAAAACAACACTGGAGATTACAGTACAGAATTTGTAATACTGGTGACTTACTCATTGCAAATTCCTTTCTTCAACAACGTGGAAATAGTGACTATCTACAGGGAAAGGAACCCTGTTGCTACAGTGGTTAAGTATTGGGTGGCTTACTGCCAGGTCGATGGTTCAAACCAAATAGCTGTTGTATGGGATTAATATATAACAGTCTGCTTCCAAAATGTTTTATAGCAATGGAAATCCAACGGAAGTAGTTCTGCTTGTCCTATAGGATCACTATGAGTTGAAATCGACTTGATAGCCCTGGTTTGGCAATGGGATACATGTGGACCTTGCTGGGTGAAATACACCGAAATCAAATAGAATACATCTGTGAAAAGAGACAATGAAAAAGCTCAATATCATCAATCAGAACAAGGCCAGAGGCCAACTATGAAATAGAACATCAATTCTTTACATGCAAGTTCAAGTTGAAGAAAATTAAAATTAGTTCACAAGAGCCAAAGTACGATCTTGTGTATATTCAATCTGAATTTAGCCACCATTTGAAGAAGAGATTTGATGCATTTGATACTAATGATTGAAGACCAGATGAATGATAGGATGATGTCAAGGACATCATATACAAAGAAAGGAAAGGTCATTAAAAAGACAAGAAACAAAGAAAAGAATAAAATAAATGTCCAAAGAGACTCTGAAACTTGCTCTTGAATATAGTAGCAGGAATGGAAGAAATGACGCAGTAAAAGGGCTGAACAGAAGGTTTCCAACTGTGGCACAAAGTAGGAGGAGGCTTCAAAATGTTTGTGAAAAAAATGGAACTGAATGATAATGGAATTTTCCCACAAGGTTTTTGAAACCCCTTATATTAAAATGAAATGTGATATTCAAATTGCAGCGAAGGACTTGGCAAAAACATGGGTCCTAGAATTGATGGAACAGCAATCGAGCTGCTTCAGCTAATGGATGCAACACTGAGAGTAATAGCCCATTTATGTCAATAAATTTGGAAGTTAGCTCCCTGGACAACCAACTGAATTGGAGAAGCTGGGTTATATGAAGAAGATGGCAGCAGGGTTGGAGGCAGACTCATTAACAATCTGTGATATTAAGATGATACAACCTTGCTTGCTGAAAGGAAAGAGGACTTGAAGCACCTACTAATGAAGATCAAAGACTATATAGCCTTTGCATGGATTACACTTCAACACAAAGAAAGCAAAAGTCCTCACAACTGGACCAATAAGCAACATTATAATAAATGGAGAAAAAATTGATGCTGTCAACAGTTTACTTGGATCCACAAATAGTGCCCATGAAGCAGCAGTCAAGAAATCTAATGACATATTGCACTGGGTAAATCTGCTACAAAAGATCTCTTTAAAGTGTTATAAAGCAAAGATGTCACTTTGAGGACTAAGTTGCATTCACCTTAAGTATTTTTGATTGCTCATATGCCTTCAGAAGCGAAACAATGACTAAGGAAGACAAGAGAAGAATTGACACTTTTAATTCTGATGTTAGCAAAGAATACAGAATTATTTTCTAGTATCATGGATTGCCAGCAAAGAACATACACATCTGTCTTGGAAGAAGTCTTCTTAGAAGTGAAGATGGCAAAACTTTATCTCTCATACTTAGGGACCAGCCCTTTTGTAAAGGCAATTGTGTTTGGTAAAGTAGAGGGTCAGTAAGATACAGTGACTGCAACAATAGGCTCAAACATAGGTACAATTGTGAAGATGTTGCAGAACTGGGCAGTGTTTTGTTCTGCATACATAGGTCACTACAAGTCAAAATTGATTCCATGTTACCTGACAAGTGTCCTTGTAGGGACTGGGTATGATTTTACTTCTATGACAGAGCTTTTATACTTTTATGACTCAGGTCCCTCCTTGTTAATGTATAAATCTCATACTGTTCCTATCCCACCCCCAAGCACCTGTCATCCAAGGAACTGAAAATCACTAAGTATTTTGTGTATTTCCTTTGCCCAAAAACTTCTGTTGAACTTTATTTTAAGTGTATACAACAAAAATTAATATTTTTTACTTAGTTCTACTAAAATTTAATGTAATGTTGAATATACTTTCTTGCACTATGCATGCCTTCTTTCGTGTCTCTGTTTACAGGTAGATCCCCTTGTCCCTAAGGAGCCCTAGTTTTGAAATGGTTAAGTATTCAGCCGCTAACCAAAGATTATGGGAGAAGAGACCCGACCATCTGTTCTCTTGAAAATTAAACACAAACCAAACAAGTTGCCATTCAGTTGATTTCAACTCATACCAATCCTATAAGACAGAGTTGAACTCCCACATAGGGGTTCCAAGGCTGTAATCTTTATGACTGCCAAGTGCATCACCAGGGGTCCTTACCATTAAGATTGTTGCTGTTGTTAAGTGCTGTAGAGCCGCTTCCAACTCTTATCAACCCTGTATAGCATTTCTGAGGAGTGGCTGGTGGGTTTGAACCACCTGAGTGTTAATTTCAGGGTTGCTGTTGTTGTTGTTAAGTGCCATCGAGTCAGTTTTGACTCATAGCAACCTTGTACCGGGTTTCTGAGGAGTGGCTGGTGAGCTTGAACTTCCGACCTTGCCATACAAACCAATTTTCAGTCCAGCACATTAATCCATAAAAGATGAGAAAAAACACTTAGTAAATGACATTTAATTTTTTCATTGTCAGTGTTATCATTGACATCTGCGGTAGTCAGCAATTGCTATGTCACCAGCTACCAAAAAACTCAGTGGTTTCAGGCATTTTTTTATTGTCATAATCCACACGTCAACTCAGCAACCCTACTGGTCTCAGGAAGGTATCTTCTGTCAACCTTGAAGCATCTGCTGTGGTGTAGTTAAGCACTGGCTACTAACTAAAGGGTTAGCAGTTCAAATCCCCCCAAAGGCACCTCAGAAGAAAGACCTGATGATCTACTTTTGAAGGCCATAGCCATTGAAAACCACATGGAATAGGCTACTGTGAAACACACGGAGTTACTATAGTTGGAATCAACTCAGTGGCAGTTGGTTTTAGTTTTAGGGGGTCCACCATGGGTCCAATAGGAGCT
>NW_006408668.1:4718102-4739529 GCF_000296735.1 Chrysochloris asiatica | reverse complement strand
GATCTGTAAATTATTATATATGCCTGAGTGGTTTTTTTGTTTGTGTGTTTTTTAAAAAACTAAAGTGGGTAGAGAGAAATACTGTTAACTGATTGTACATGGAGGGGATTGTAATCAATGTAATGAAATAAGAGATATGATTTGTTGAATGTAAAACTGATGATATGCCCTGTAAACTTTCACTCAATCCACAATAAAAACCTTAAAAAAAACCAACACAGATACTATGCTTAGAGAACAATTACTCTTTCAAAACGGCAGTGTGAGGAAGAGCAGAGGCCTGAGATTTGATGCAGATAACTTTGGGCTTAGCCCTTATCACTCATTAGTTGTATGAGTTAAGTCACATAAACTAGACTATTAGATTGAAAACTCTACCAAGTTTGATGTCTTTATTAACCACTGTGTCTCTGATACCTGGTCTGTATGTTGTTGTTAAGTGTCTTCAAGTCAGTTCTGATTCATAGCTACCCTATATAGGGTTTCTGAGGAGCAGCTGGTGAATTTGAACCACCGGTCTTGCAGTTCAAACTAACCTTGAGGTCCAGTGCATTATCCTACAGCGCCACACCAGGACTCATGTGTGTATGTGTGTGTGTGTGTGTGTGTGTGTAGGACCTCAGTAAATGCAAGGTAAGGAACTGTCTGTGAGCCTGTTTCTCATCCTCAGAAGAAAGAATACTGAAAAATGAAGTCTAGCATCCAGACTCATGCATCTGTAACACATAGTGACTCGTGTCCCAGTTTAACTTTCAGGACCTAGAGGGGTGCCACTATAGGATAAACACTGGACTGCTAACTGCAAGTTTGGTGGTTCAAACCCACCAGCTGCATAGGGTCACGAGTTGGAACTTAACCACACTTCACAAAAACAGATCCCAGTAGGAAATGAAATATGACAAGAGCCTGCAGAACACAGAAGTCCATGAAGAAATGCTCGGTGAGGACAGACTGTGGGGAGGCATTTACGTATCAACCTGTATCAGGGAACCAGAAACCCAGCCTCCTAGTGCTCAGCCCCAAATACCTTCGTCAAACTTGATCCAGCTTCCCATAATCCTCCCTACCAAATTCTTATTCCCCACACTCTTGTCTCAGTTTTTCAACACACTTAGGTACCCTGGAGTTCTTCCCTTTTCTCCCTCAAGCCTGTATGTACAGTACAAGGCAGCCTCCTGACGTCCCACTTCTCTGCTGTCCTTCTCCTTAGGTGTAGAGCACTTTCAAGGGCTCAGTAGCGTTTCACAGGAGCTAGCTCAGTGGTGAGAGTACTCTACTGCTAACCAAAAGGTCAATGAATTGAACCTACCAGCCACTCTACAGGAGAACAATGTGCTTCTGTAAAGATGACAGTCTTGAAAACCCTATGAGGCAGTTCCACTGGATCTCATAGGGTCGATTATGAGTCAGAATCGACTCGACGGCATTGGGTTTGGTTGGGTTTGGGTATTGCCTTTCACTGCCTGCTAACTGAGACTAGAGGTTACATGAAACTCACAGAATCCTCACAGTGCCCCTCTGTGGTCTCTAATCTCCAACTCCTGTGCACCTCATACTTGCCACACTTTTCTCCTGCTGAAGAGTCCATCTGCACTCAGCAGTGCTTCAGTGGGGGTCTTAGTGACTTACATCTGTGAGATCTTGTAGCTGAGGAGCACTTAGTGAGCAATTTTGGGTCTCTGAAAAGTTGACTCTAAAGGTGACCAGGAAAAGGCCAGAAAAGACACAAAGATACTCTTAGTTCTTTAAGAAATTTATCTAAAATGAGATTCAGTACCTGAGCATCTCTACCATGCCTCCCAACTTTTTCAAGAAATCGTCACTGTTTTCTTCTCCATGGGCCTGGAACTGAACATCTTTAGCAAATCATTAAAATAAATTCTCCTTAATGTTTTGGCAAAATAAAGCTGCTGGTTTCTGGTGCAAACTACAGTCACAGATTGATTTGATAGAAAGATATCTTACCCAAAGGCAGATTTACTGGGTACTCAATCCCTGTCAGAGATTGTCAGTTTAAAGAGAGGCTTTGATTCTGTTAGTAAGGTGCTGTGAAGTTGGGAAAGAGACAGGCAGCCAAAACTAGAAACAAAAACCTGCCCTGATTTACCTCAAGTACAATTTGGGAGCTTAAGCCATTATCTGAACAGTTGTGATTCTTGTGCTTTGGCTGAATTAATCACATAATTGATTGGAAGGTCATAGTATAAAAGATATATAAGAATTGCTGTGAAGTTAGAGCCAACTCATGGCAACCTTATTATAACAGAATGAAACATTGCCTGGTCTTATGCCAACCTCACAGCTGTTGGTGTGTTAGAATCCACTGTTGTAACTATTGTGTCAATCCACTTCATTGAGGTATCTCTTATTTCCTCTGACCCTTTACATCACCAGGCATGGTATCCTTTACTAGAGATTTGTCTGTCTCGATGATGAGTCTAAAGTAAGCAAGATGAACTCTCCCCTTTATGTTTCAAAGGAGCATCCTGGTTGTATTTTTCCTAAGGATTTGTTTGTTCTTCTGATCACCTGTGGTATATTCATTATTTTTTTCCAACACAAGCACACCAATTCTTCTGTCTTCCTTTTTCATTGTCCAGCTTTCACAAGCATGTAAGGAAATGGAAAAAAACCACAGCATTGCAAATAACAAGATTTCAAAGTTATTCACCAAGCAACCTGGCTAGTTAAACATGAAGTAACCTGATAAATTCAAAGCAATTTGACAAGTAAACTAACCAGTCCAAATAGATTTCTGGCCATAAACCTTTAGAACTGGAAAGGATGCTCTGGATGACTGGATTCCTTATCAGTCAGGCTTTCAGATCATGTGTGTGATCTGCATGTTAATTACATGGGGGCACTGACTGAAGAGTCTACTGTCCTGTGCAGGTTTGTGGATTGAATGTAGAAAAAAATATATTAGGATCTCTAGGGCATCTGGAAGTGAAATCACCAAGCATTCTCAGCTGACAGTTGTGGAGTCAGAACTCAGTCTCCTAAACAGTACTGGCTCACTTGTAGGTCAGGGAATGGGCTCGTCAAGTTGTGGCCAGAGGTTGATGTCGTTATTAAGTGCCATTGCATTGGTTTTGACTTATAGCGACCCTGTATAGGATTTCTGAGGAGTGGCTAGTGGATTTGAACTACCACCCTTGCAGTTCAAACCCACTTTTTGGTCCAGTGCTGATCCTACAATGACACACCAGGACTCTGGAAGTCCCTAGATGGCACAAACTAAGTGTTGCACTTGACTACTGACCTAAAGGTTGACAGTTCAAATCCATCCTGCAGAAGAAAAAGCTCTATGATCTTCATTCATAAAGATTGTTGTTGTTATTATTATGTGCTGTGGAGTCATAAAAATTACAATTGAGAAAATCCTATGAAACAATTCTACTCTATACTACCATCAGTCTGGGTCACCTGACTCTGGCTCAGTGTGAATCGGAATGAATTGACAGTAACCAATACCAACAACAGAGTGGCTGGCTGGTGTATCAAGATAATTTCAATCTTGTTCTCATTATTCTCAGCACCAATAATTTTCTCCTCTGCCCCCTTTTCTGGAAAGAAATTACCTGGCCTTTCAGTCCTGTAGGTCCACGCTGCTATTGCCAAAGGAGACAGAGAGAGCTAGCCTTTGATTTCTAGATCTTAGGCTCTGTAGGCTAAACATTGGACTGCTAAACACAAGGTCAGTGGTTTGAGCCCAGCAGACACTCCGTGGGAAGAAGAGGAGGCTTTCTGCTCCTGTCAAGATTTGTAGCCTAGGAAACCCGATACAGGATCACTGTGCTCTGGAACCCACTTGCTGGCACCAAAGAACAGTAGGTTCAGAAAGAAGTGAGGCTCTGTGTTTGAACAGGGGAAGGCTCCAATAGTTGAAGGACCGAGGGCAGAAGGTACAACTCAGCCTTGGGAGTGGGGGTAGGTCAGTAGTCTGGGGAGGGCTGTATGCGTGCTGGAGATGAAAGCCCTAATTTTTCTGAGGGCCCCCTGTGGAGGACTTCTTGGTGTGCCGAGCTGAGCTCTAGGATCTTGCCAGAGTGTGGTCTGCAACGAGCACCATCAGCACCACCTGGAAGCTCATTAGAAACACAGATCCTTGAGTCCCACCTGGATGCACTGAATCAAAATCTATATTTTAACAAGATCAATAAGTGGTTCCTGTGCACTCTGAAGTTGGAGAAGCACTATGTTGCTTAAGAGTTTCAGCAAAAATGTCCCAAACAAACTTAAAACAGAGGAAGAGAGTGGCTCTCAACATTCATATACTCCACACTAGGCTTGGACAAGGGAGCTCTGGCAATGGATTATGAACTGGGCTGTAGTTCAAATCCACCAGTCGCACCAAGGGAGAAATGTGGGGCTTTTTGCTCCTGTAAGGATTTACAGCCTCGGAAATCCTAAACAGGGTCACTATGAGTTGGAACTGACATCACAGCACGTAATCACCACCACCAGGCTTGGAACAAGACACATTGGGAGTTTTCTGGACTATGAAAGCACTAATGTTTCCATACAACCCCAAGAGAGGGAGGGGTTTCCATACAACCTCAAAGCATGACCAAACAGGAATTTATCACTGAGTCTAAAGCTTATGTCTAGAATCAGGCTTAGTATATTTTTAAAAAGATCAAGAAATCTGATGTGTATTTTAACTCAGTACTGTGGAGGGAATTTATACCCTTTCCCCGGTTAAATAAATTTCCTGACAAGCTGTGTATGAAATGCTTACTCCCTCCTATCCCCATGCACAACAGGTTTTAATTATTAATATTGAAAGTCTTAAGAGCATACATGTAATTAGTCTGTTTTTGCTACATAACAAACCATGTCAAGATCTTAGTGGCTTCTAACAATAAATAGTTCTCTTCCTTGCTCATGAATCTGCAGGTTGTCGGTGAGTCTGTGGTGCTCAGCTGGCTTGGCTCCAGGTCACAGGCTGAGTTCAGGTCTGCTCCACATGTCTTCTCGTTGTGAGACCAGCAGCTATCCAAAGCATATTCTTCTCATTGCAGTTAGCAGATGGCAGAAGCAGAGGCCAAGGGAAACCAACCAAGTCATTTGCAGCCTCTACTAGCACTGTTTGTTCACATTCAATTGGTCAAAGTAAATCACTTGTCCAAGTCCAAACTGGTGGGGACGTTTGCTTCACCAACTCTACTGAGAGGCAATGTGAGGTCAAATGGCAAGAGAGAGTAGAAATGGGAACAATAATGTAATCAGCCTGTTTTCCTTTTAGAAATCTAATGAATCCAAGTAAGTCTGTCTGGGATGCCAAAGGCTCTCTCTGCCACAGAATTTACCCAGGACCAAAAATGTAGGCAAACAGGAAATAAGGTTAGCGTAGTGGTTACGAATCGGGCTGCGAACCTTAAGGTCAGCGGTTCGAAACTACCAGCCGCTCCACGGGATAAAGATGAAGCTTTCTACTCCCGTAAAGATTTACACCCTTGGAAACCCTGTACAGGGTCACTATGGGTCGGACCCGACTCGATGGCACTTAACAACAACAACATAGAATGCTAAGGCTGACATTTTGAACATATTTTGTTCGCTTTTTCTTATCCTTTTCTGAAGGCATGGAGGTGTGGAGGGACGATGTGCTGGACTTCAAGGTCAGTTTGAACCACAAGGCCGGTGGTTCAAGCTCACTAGTTGGTCCTTGGAAATCCTATATAGTGTTGCTATGAGTAGAACCAACTAGATGGCACTTAACAACAACATTCTGAAGGCAACAAAAAAATGCCAGTTAATTGTGGAGTTCAATTGTGAGGTTCTGGTGAGTCAAGATTTTGTTGATTGAATGCCAAACCCTAAAGCAAAACAAAACACGTTGCCATCAAGTCAGCTGTGACTCATGGAGACCCCATGTGTTACTGGGTATAGTTGTTACCCAGGGTTTTCTTGGCTATACTCTACAGAAGTACTGGTGTAGTGCTGTAGGATAAGCACTAGGTTATAAGGTCAGCAGTTCAAACTCACCAACCACTCCTTGGAAACCCTATACAGAGTTGCTATGAGTTGGAACTGACCCCTCGGCACTTAACAACAACGACAACTCTACAGATGCAGATCAGTAGGCTTTTTTTCCATGGCACTGCTAGGCAGGTTCGAACCACTAACTTTTAGGCTAGTAGTCAAGGGACCCAAGTGATTAAATACAAATCACTTTAAGATTTTTTAAATCCTTATTGATAATTATGAGTTTATTGAAGTATTTAGTACACATGCAGAACATGCTATCTTATAGAGAAGCTTGGAAGAAACATTGTCTGGTAACACAATAGTAGCAAGGGAAAATGACCATTTTTATGGAATCTTAGTAGGTGCCAAACAAATTAACATAATCCAAACCTAAGAGTTATTGTTGGTACATGCCATTGAGTCAGTTCCGACTCATAGTGACCCTGCATAGGGTTTCTGAGAAGCAGCTGGTGAGTTTGAACTGCAGACAGTTCAAACCGACCTTATGGTTGAGTTCTTATCCTACAGTGTCACACCAGGATTCCTATGAGTTAAGTTGCTGTTGTTATGAAGTGCCATCAAGTTGATTCCAACCTATAGCGACCCTGTATAGGTTAAGTTAGGGTAGGTTATTATCTTCAATTTACAGATAGAGAAACTGAGGCTTAATTAATAACTAAGTCATTTTTTTTCCAAGTCAGGCAACCAGTCAGAGCATAAAAAGATCTTGAACTGAACAGTTCTGAGCCTTGATTTTCGTGTATGTGATGTTATTACAAAATAATAACAATAATATGTATAACTGTCATTGTTGTTGTTTTTGTTAAGTGCTGTCGAGTCGGTTCTGACCCATAGCGACCCTGTCTAGGGTTTCCAAAGAGCAGCTGGTGAGCTTGAACCACCGACCTTGCAGTTCAAAAGGCTTTGCAGTCTGGCGCATTAACCCACAGCGCTACACCAGGACTCCAATATGTGTACTAGCTTGGTACATGTTGGCAGTCTATAAATGACATGTGGTGCTGTGGGCTAATGCGTCAGACTGCAAAGTCGTTTGAATTGCAAGGTCGGTGTTTCAAGCTCACCGGCTGCTCCTTGCAAATCCTATACAGGGTCGCTATGGGTCAGAATCGACTCAACGACTCAATGGCACTTAACAACAGCAACATTCTAAAAGAACACAGCTTCTTGCTCTGCACTAGAAAGACTCGTTCTCATCCTGGCAAATGAGCTTAATTAGTCTGATAATCAACTCCCTACAAGAACTAAAGCAGAGAACAAAATTGCTAATTTATTCTAAGATTCTCCCAAAATGATAAATGAGGACTGGAAGGTGATATTAAAGTAGAATTGAAGGTGCTTTCATGTCTTTTCTTTGGCAGGAGGGGTAAGTTCAAGGAGAGAGAGTGGAAGGCAAACAGTAAAGAAGTAATTAAGCATATATCAGTCTTTCTCTGGGAGCTAAGAGCTCAGCCTGGCTGGGGATCAAACAGACTACATACTAGAGAAATCTATCTAGGTTATTCCTACTGAAAGCCCCTCTATGATCCCTAACCCAAAACTGCTCGTCCAATGAAGCAATTCCAACTACTGGTGAACCTCTATAGGGTATCTGGGGCTGTAAACCTTTACAGGAGCAGAAAGCCTCATCTTTCTCCCATGGAGTGGTTGGTGCATTTGAACTGCCAACCTTGCAGTTTGCAGTCCAGTGCTTCTCCTACAGCGCCACCAGGGTTCCTTATAAAATGTAAAGGTATGCAAAAGTAATAAATTGTAGGAAGATATTATGGGCAAGTTGAGAAATGATCAGAATTAATGTAATATGATTCTTTGTGGAATGTGCTTCAAAAACTAATCTACTACAAAAAAAGAAGTTCTGTGAACAACTTCACATACATAAATTTGACAACTTATATAAAAGCCAATTTCTTGAAAACCACAAACTACCAAAATTTATCCAAAATGGAATTGATAACCTGAATAGTCCCATAACTGTAAAAATACATTGAATTTTGATTTAAAAAAAAAAAAACAACCTTCCCCAAATAGAACATCAAGGTCCAGATTGTTTTATTGGCAAATTCTACCAAACCTATAAGGGAGAAGTAACACAAAGTATGGGAGTCCTGCTGTGACACTGCGGGGTAATGTGCTGGACTACAAAGTCAGTTTGAACTGCAAGTTCAGCGGTTCAAGCTCACCAGTCGCTCCTTGGAAACCCTATACAGGGTCACTATGAGTTGGAATTCACTTGATGGCACTAAACAGCAACAACAACACTAAATATATACCACCTCTTCCAGAAAATAAAAGAGGAGAGAAAATTTCCCAACTCATTTTATGAGGTCAGTTTTACCCTGAAATCAAAACCAGAAAAAGACATTACAAAAATCATAAAGCTACAGATCAATATCTCCCATGAACTTAGATCAGCAGGTTAGATGGTAGAAATACTCAACAGAAGGGAAAACAGCAATGAAGCTGTAAGCTAAGCCCTACAACGTTCAACAGACTGCTGTGAACCCAGGAGGAGACCTGGTTGGCCAGCAGTGTGGTAAGACCTGGGGACTCTTGGGCCCAGAGTCAGTGGCATAGCCACAGAGGACTAGAGTGGAGAGTGAAGCACCCAGCTGATAAGAAGAGAGGGCATATGCATAAGAACACCCACACTTGCACACAATACCCACTTGGCTGGCTGATCAGAGCTCAACCTGAAGAAGAAAGAAGAGGAAAAACAGAGTAATCTGATACAATTTGATGAACTTGACCTACACCTATGGATGTAGTAGCTCAAAAGAGGGAACAATTCTTTATAGCAAGGATCATTGCCACCCCCTCCATACACAGAGTAGACAGGGATGGGCAACTTGGACATTGGCTACCCAAAATGTCCAAAAAAATTGTCCAAAAAAAATTGTCTACTCAAAATGTCCAAAAAAGTGACTGGCTTACAAGCTTTCAAGAGGGAGCCTAGATCCAGAGGACACAGAGGAAGGTAGAATCTCCACTGAGTAGTATCTAATATGTCTGGGCAGGGCTGATGAAAGGAGATGGGGATAGCTCTCTTGTGATACAATAGTGAATAATTGTTATCAGGACTGATTGTGAGGATTGGAAATGTAAAGGTGGACATTTTGTAGCAAAAGGTGGGGAGTGATTGACTTTGCAGTCCAGGAGCAGAGGTCCCTGGGACCATCAAGGGAGAAGAGTGGAGAGCGAAACCCTACCCAGAGAAGCAGTGATGCCAGAGATGGAGGTAGAGATGATGACATGGAGAGATGAAACAGCTGGGGACTCTAGACCCAGAGAGGTAGAGGGGCTGTGTGCTGATGACCAGGAGGCAGGCTTGCAGGGTTGGTTGATGATGCATGGAGGGGACTGTAACCATGGCAATGAAACGATATATGATAGGATGAATGTAAAGCTCATGTTCTCTCATGCAAACTATCATATAATTCAAAATAAAACATTAAAAAAAAAAAAAACTCAACACAATGTTAGCAAGTTGAAACCAACAATGTGTAAAAGAATTATGTGCCATGGTCAAGTGGAATTTATTTTAGCTATACAAGAATGATTTATCATTCAAAAATAATCCACTGTTAGAATTATTTCAATGTATCTCTAAGAAAAAGAAGCAAGAATAATACCAATTGACACAGCAATGCATTTGACAAATTCTAATGTCAGTGATAAGGTGGAGGGTCAGAGAAAAAGAGGAAGACCCCCAACGAGATGGATTGGCCTAGTGGCAGCATCGATGGACTCAAGCGTGGCAACAGTAGTGAGGTTGGCCTAGGATTGGGCAATGTTTCTTTCGGCTGTGCATAGTGTCACTATGAGTCAGTACCGACTTGATGGTACCTAACAAGAACAACAATGTCAGTGTGGAACTGTGGGTTAATGTGCTAGACTGCAAAGTCATTTGAGCTGGACGGTCAGTGGTTCAAGCTTACCAGTTGCTCCTTGGAAACCCTATACAGGATCTCTATAGGTTGGAATCAACTCGATGGCACTCAACAACAATTAGAAGCTGTAGGTTCTGCAATAAGGCAGGAATATGAGCTTGTCTAGTGTTATTGTGAGTCCCCAGGTGGTACAAATGGTAAACATTCTAACTAAAAGGCTAGAGGTTTGTGTATTTTCACAGGTGCCTCATAGTGATTTACATCTGGAAAGTCAGCCACTGAAAACATGATAGAACACAGTTCTACTTCTACTCTCATATACTGGCTTCCCATGGGTCAGAATCGACTCCACAGCAACTGTTGTGGTAGATTTCTTGTGTAATCCTGGATGTGGGGGTGGGGGATAGGGACAGAGTTCTTTTTCAGCCCTATCTAGAATACTCTACCTAAAAAATGACACACTTTCTGGAGATTATGCTACTAGCACACAGCAAGCAACAGATTAAAGTTAGATTTGTAGTCAATTACTGCTCAGACATATGTTCCTGCATTATGCCTGTTGTTGTTGTTAGGTGCCATCAAAGCAGTACCAGCTCATAACGACCTCATGCACAACAGAACAAAATACTGCCCAGTCCTGTGCCAATCTCACAATCGTGGCTACATTTGAGCCCATTCCTGCTGCCACTGTGCCAATCCATCTCATTGGCCATCTTCCTTTTTGCCTCCGATCCTTCTCCAGGGACTGGTCCCTTCTGACAATACTTCCAAAGCATGAGAGACAAAGTCTGGCCATCCTGGCTTCCAAGGAGCATTCTGGCTTTACTTATTCCAACACAGATTGGTTTGTTCTTTTGGCCATCCATGGTACTTTTAACATTCTCCTCTATCATTATGTCTAATGAGAGGAATTAATACAATATAGTAATTAAGAAATTGGTCTTTAGAGTTTGGTGTGGATAAAAGTTCTATCTCTGCTTCTTACTTCCTGATCAACCGTTGGCAAGTGTCTTAACTTGTCTGAATTGCAGTTTCTTCTTCTCTACAATGTGAATCATGCATAGTATCTACCTTATATGGTTGCTATGAGAATTAAATGTGACAATCCATTCAAATGAATGGCACAGTGCCTGGCACATAAATAATAAATGGGTGCTGCTGGACCCTGGTGTGGTGCTATGGATTGATGTACTAGATTGCAGAGTCAGTTTGAACCATAAGGTCAGCGGTGTAAGCTCACTGCTCCTCAGAAACCCTATACAGGGTCACTATGGGTCAGGACAGACTCCACGACACTTAACAACAACACTGGATCATTCATTTATATGGCATGTGTTAATGACGTATCTATTTTATGGTAGTGGTGGTGGTTATGTGCCGTGAAGTCGGTTCTGACCCATAGTGACCCTGTATAGGATTTCTGAGGCTGTAAATCTTTACGGGATCAGAAAGCCTCATCTTTCTCCCACCAAACCACTGGTAGTTTTGAGCCACTGACCTTGAGGTTAGCAGCCCAACTCATAACCACTATACTACCAGAGCTTCTTCTATTTTGTGTTATGCACCTTTTACCTTTTTAGGCACTATAATCAGTGAGATTTAAATAAAGAAAAAGGAAAAGATTCTTGTTCTCACGGACCCTACTTCTTGTGATGGAGAAAAACAATAAACAAAAATTCAAATAACAATAGATTGATGAAAATAAGATGGGTCCTAAGTGACTTATGTCACCAGTAGTAATTGCTTTCTGGTAGTGTAGTGGTTACGAATCTGGCTGTGAACTGCAAGGTCAGCAGTTCGAAATTACCAACTTTTCCGAGGGAAAAAGATGAGGGTTTCTGCTCCCGTAAAGATTTACAACCTTGGAAACCCTGTCCTAGGTCTCTATGATTTGGCACTGACTCCACGGCACACAACAACAACAATACTAACTGATGTTAGTAATAGTGATGGGGTTAGAGTGTTTGGATACAGTTGTCTCCCTCGGCAATGCCAGGTCTGTGTAGAAGGCTGGACAGGGCGGGTTTGGGTGGTCAGAACATTAAAGCAACTGCACAGGAGAAGTAGTACAATGCACAACTTAGTGAGCTGTGGAAGGTATCCCACCCTGGGTATTAGGTGTTCTTCTAGGCAGAGTATAACCAAGCCTTCACCTACCATAACCTGGTCATAACAGGGCATGAAGAGGAGCCTAGAATTCCAAGGACTTGGGTAGGAGATAGAATTCTGTGGTACACCAACAAGGTTTCAGATCTCCTGAGTTCTACTTGAGGAACCCAGTTGGCCCCCTTTGAGAAGCACTAGCAAATCAAATTAACTTCTCCCAGCTAGTGGATGGAAAGTTGTTTCTTGAGGAAGTATGTCTCTACCCATGGATCAAGAACTGAACAGTAGTTCTTAACTCTGTTTTTCATCTGAATCATTTCTGGAAGTTAAAACAAAAAGGACCCATGCCATTCACATTCCCAGAAAATCTGCTTCAGCACAGCTCAGAGATAGAGACTGAGTATTCTTCCAATCTCCCAAGTTGATTCATGATGGGGAACCACTGGTTCTGGATCCAACTTTCATCTTTAAACCACATCACAGACCACCTCTTGCCCCAACCCAGGAATGGTTCACAATGCTGCGCCATTGCTGGGCCAATTTGTCACTTCCCTCCTGGGGCACGGAGAATGGTAATGAAAAAGAGACTAGAAACATTTCTATGGGAGATGAAGACCAGCTTCTATTGGTGTGGTGTTCATCCATCATAATGTTTCTAGAGTCTGGAACACCAGCTCTTCCTCCTCTCCAAGGCCTCCTCAAGACCCAATTGTCAGCCTCCCTACTTCCAAACTTCTCTGGCTGTTACTGATTCCTTTGAAATCTGGTCCCTGTCAGTAGTAGCAGAGCTTTACAGTATATACATTTCCACTACATCTGTTATTAAAGTGTGCAAGAGCAAAGACGTCACTTTAAGACGTAAGCACTATTCAAACAATAGTCTGTTGTGATATATAGGACTTACGTTGGCTAATTTTCAGACACAGATTGTTGGGCCAGGTTTCCTCCTCTATCTTAGTCTGGAAGCTCTGCTGAACCCTGTCCACCTTAGGTGACCCTGTTGGTATCTGAAATATCAGTGGCATGGCTTTCAGCATCACAGCAATATGTTAGCCATCACTGTACAACAAACTGAAAGATGTTGGGAGGTTTCCTCATATAAACGCCTGCACTGGCATACATTTAGTACAGGTGCTAAGGGATCTCAGGATAAAAGTCAAATACTCTCCCTAGAAAGTCATGGGTCCCATTATTTAAAAAATATTCCAGAAAAATTACAAATGATGTATGGAAGATGCAGTCATCTGAAAGAGACCTTCAAATAATTTGCACATTGACTCAAATGCACTGCCTTTGGCTCATCCTCAGCACACATCATTCTCAAGTCCATTAAAAGAATGATCAGATCTCAAAACATTAGACAGTCATTATTTCATTAAAATCCCAAGGACACCAGCACAGTAGGCTTGGCAAGAGAGTTTTCCTATTTTCCTCTCACATAGCTCAGATTTCTTCTTCATTCACAGTGGTCAAGCTAAGCAGCTCTGTTTCATAGAGGGAACTGGTGGACTGCCAACTGCAGCATTGTGTGGATGGGAGATATTTCTAATTAGACCAAACTGGAAGGCTGCCTCAGAAAAAGATGGGAAGATGACTATTCCCACTACACTACAAATAGGAAAAGAATCTGATCCTCTGGGGACAGATCCCTGTTGAGAAGTAGCTTCAGAACCATTATGCCCAAATGCCCATCAGTAGACAAATAGACAAAGTGTGCAATATCTACACATGAAATACTACTCATCAATAAAGAGAAATAAACTATTAATAAGAAGACTGGTGCATCTCAAAAATGTTTTGAATGGAAGAGTCCAGACATCAATGAGAATACTTGTATGACTCCATTTATATTAAACTCTAGAAAACACAAATCTAGTCTAAAACAGATCAGTGGTTGTCTGTAACTGGAGGTATAAGGTTAATATTGATAGTAAAGACACACCTTTTAGGGGGACATCTTGACTGGACTCCTGGTATGGCACTGTAGGATAAGCATTGAACTGCAGTGCAAACCCATCAGCTGCTCTTCAGAAACCCTAGATAAGGTTGCTATGAGTCAGAACTTACTTGATGGCACTTAACAACAGCATCATCTTGATTGTGACAGTAGTAATCAAGTTAGTAGTTAAAATTCACTAGCCGTTCATTTAGAATTGAATTATTTTGTTATATTCAGGAGTCCCTGCTATCCATAAGGTTTTCATTGGCCAATGTTTTTTGAAGTAGATCACCAGGTCCTTATTCCTAGTCTTAGTGAAGCTACACTGAAACAAGGGTGATTCTGCAAGTATTTGAAATATTGGTGGCATAGCTTCCAGCATCACAGCAACACATGAGCCAGCACAGTATGACAAACTGACAAATGAGTGGAGGAAAATGACTAGGCGGTATTGCTGATGTCAGATTTATCATGCCTAAAAGCATTCAACAGTGTGGATTTGAACAAATTATTAATAACATTATGAAGAATAGGAATTCTGGAACATTTCACTGTGCTCATGTAGAACCTGTACATAGACATAAAGAGGCAGTTGTTCAAACAATAAGGGTGGTTTAAAATCAACTAAGTATGTGTCAGGGTTGTATCCTTTCACCATCCATATTCAATCGGTATGCTGAGCAAATAATCTGAGAGGTTTATTCCAAGGACATGGTTCACACAGTTGTTGTTAGGTACCATCAAGTGGGTACCAACTCACAGCGACACTATGCACAACAGAACACTGCCTGGTCCTGCACCAACTTCACAACTGTTGCTACAATTGACCCCATTGCTGCTTCCACTGTGCCAACCCATCTTATTGGGAGTCTTCCTCTTTTTCTCCACCCCTCTACTTTACCAAGCATGGTGTCCTTCTACAAGGACTGGTCCCTCCTGGTAATATGACCAAAGTATGAGAGACTAAGTATGACCACCATCCGGACTTCCAAGGAGCACTCTGGCTACACTTCTTCCAACACAGATTAGTTCGTTCTTTTGGAATCCATGATTTTAATATTCTTCTCCAACACCATAACTCAAATGCATCAATTCTTCTATGGTCTTCCTTATTCACTGTCCAACTTTCACACGCATATGAGGTTATTGAAAATACCATGGCTTGGATCAGGTGTACCTTAGTCCTCAAGCTGGTATCTTTGCTCTTGAACACTTTAAAGGTCTTGTGCAGCAGATTTGCCTAATATGTTACATCATTTGATTTCTTGACTGCTGCTTCCATTAATGTTGATGGTTGATCCGAGCAGAATGAAATCTTTGACAACTTCAATCTTTTCTCCATTTATGTAGATGTTATTTATTGGCCCAGTGGTGAGGATTTTTGTTTTCTTTACATTGAGATGCAGCCCATACTGAAGGCTGTCTCTTTGATCTTCCTCAGTAAGTATTTTAGGTCCTCTTGGCTTTCAGCAAGCAAGGTTGTGCTATCTGCCTATCACAGTTGTAGAGGTAGTCAAATCACAAGTCCATGGGTCAGATGTCAGGCTGGAGGTTTCAGACTCATCGAGCTGCAGGACTGATGAACCAAGATTGGCAGGTCTGATGGTAGGCAGGCAGGCGGGTAGGCTCAGCAGGCAAGAAGGCAGGCTGCTGACTATCCCAGGATCAACAGGTAATAGATCCTGTCACTGGCTCAAATCCAAAGAATGGGAGGTGGGTGGATGAGCCAGATGCAAGATCCAGACCCAGGAGACAGCTAAGCAAGCCTGTCTGAGTGTCCAATATATTGGAAGCAGGCCACACCCCTGAGGAAGCCTCCCTTCGGTTGATTGGCTGCTCATAGCAAACCTCATCATAAAGGTGAATACATTATATTAGATCTCATATATGGGGATAGCTACATCTCAACTGCCAAACCGCTAAGAATCCTGACCCAGTGAAGTTGACACAAAACCTTAACTATCACAACCCTCACCAAGATGGGTTGATACAGTGGCTGCAAGAATGGGCTCAAACAGCATGATTGTGAGGATGGTGCAGGAGCATACAGTGTTTTGTTCTGTAGTACATCTGGGCCACTATGAGTTGGTACCAATTCACTGGCACCTAAAAACAGTAATAACAATAGGAAGGACTCCCTGGGTAGTACAAATGGTTAAGCACTCAGCTGTTCAGAGGTACCTTGGAAGAAAAACCTGGAAATCTATGTCTGAGAAACCAGTCTTTGAAACCCTTGAGTCGGAATTGACTCCAAAACAACTAGCTTGTTTTCAGTTGCTGCATATAAATGATTCTTCCATAAAGTTGATTTTAAAAAATAGATCTTCAAATGGGCCATTTGTCCAAGCTATTTCTTTTGCTGACCCCAGAAGAGTAGGAATGCTTAGTCTTCCCCTGAAGTCCTGCGTTTCCTTTTCCACAGAAGTTTCCACATTTTCATGCAATTGATTGATTAATGATAAATCTTCCCATTTAAAATGTAAGCATTCGGAGCTCAGGGAGTTTGTCTATCTTGTCTACCAGTCTCCCCAGAGTGTTGACGGTGCCTGGTCCAAAGCAGACACTCGGTAAGACTTGTGGAATGAGTAAAATGACTTGTAGTAGTTCTTCTGCTGCTATGTGGGATTAGTCAGTCTGAACCAAACTATTTTGTGGTCTTCATAAAAATCCCTGCTGGAGACTGCACATTCCACCCCGAAGAAGTTTGCTGCAGACATGTTTCTGTGCCAGATTCACTCCAAAGGACAACTGAGATAAAAATTGTGATGTCAGAATTGGCCCAAACTAAGTCAAGAAAATCATCTCTCCAGCTCGTTTCTGTCTGGACAGGCTGCTCAGTCACTTCATGAGCCCAGCCTTGATTTAAAACAGCTGGATTTAGAGCTTCCTTTCACTATTCAGGAGCCCTGGTGGCACTGTGGGACACACACTGGACTGCTAACTGAAAGGTTCTCAGTTCAAACCCACCAGCAGCTCTTTGGAAGAAAGAGGAGTCTTTCTGCTTCTGTAAATATTTACAGCCTCAGAAACCCTGTGCAGGATCGGTGTGAGTCAGAACTGACTCAATGGTAGTGGATCTGTCTGCCTGTTTGTTTGTTTTTATGGTTCAGTTTTACAGGACTTAGGAATGTTCTAAGCAATTGTCCCACTCAGGACTGGCAATTCCCTTCTCTGATCCCAAGTCCTCTGTTCTTACTTCTAGTGTAAGAGTCAAACTACTGCGTTGTCATTATTGTTTGTGTATCTGACTCTTTGGTAAAACCTCTGTGAAGAAGGAATCCTAATTATCCTAATTATAGCATGCATTTTATCTGTGTATTTCCATATTGCTGAGTGGCTATAGGTGTTTGCTATTGAGTTAGACATATCTGTAGCAGTTGGTTGAGCCCACAGTAGACCTTCCATATACCTAAGTTGCTGTTAGTGCTGGTCACTGGAAATCACAAGGTTGGCAGTTCAAACCCACCAGCCACTCTTTGGAAACCCTATACAGCAACCACCATTCAGAGTAGGAGCCTTGGTCAGCTGATCAAACTCATCAGCTGCTCCAAGGGAGAAACACATGGCAGTCTGTTACTGTAAAGATTCTAGCATTGGAAATCCGATGGAAGAGTTCTCCTCTATTGGTTTGCTGTGAGTAGGAATTGACTATATCTATAGCAACTGATTGGGGCTTGGGTTTGGACTAGTCTGAGAAGTTTCTGCAGGCCTGCCCAGAGGAGCCTTTCAGCTAAATAAAATGTAGTTATTTAAGGGATGTGAAGAGACTGCTAGCTCCTTTACAAAAATCCTCCTGTTTTTCTTTTTTAGTAATGTTGTTGTTGTTGTTATGTGCCATGGAGTCAGTTGTGACTCACAGTGACCCTGTACAGGGTTTCTGAGGCTGTAAATCTTTACAGGAGCAGGACGCCTCATCTTTCTCCTGTGGAACAGTTGGCAGATTTTAGTAATAGAACCCGGTTTTTACCAGGACACATTATCATCTAGCTAAAAAACATTTTTTCCCCAGATTCCCTTGCAGCTAGGTGTAGTCACGAGGTTAAAGATTGGCAAATTGTTGTTGTTGTTAGATGCCACTGAGTCGGTTCTGACTCATAGCAACCATATGTACAACAGAACGAAAACTGCCCAATCCTATCCCATCCTCACAATTGTTGCTATGCTTGATGCCATTGCTTTTGCCACTTGACTAAGCATAGTGTCATTCTCTAGGGACTGGTCCCTCCTGATAACATGTCTTAAGTATGAAAGACAAACTCTTCCCATCCTTGCTTCACAGGGCTGTCTCACTGTATTTTGTCCAACACAGATTTGTTTGTTATTCTGGCAGTCTAGGGTACCCTCAATACCATTTGGCAAGTTAGATATGTGCAAATTGCTACATAAATTTCAAGATCTCTTTAAAGGAGAGTGAGCATGTCCTTCTTTATCCTTACTCATCTTGCCACTTAGAAAACAGATCTGATCATTAGTGTTCTAGCAACCACCTTGGACCATAAAGTATAAAGACTGTGATAAGTAAATTTTTGTGTTAACTTGACTGGGCAGGATTCTCAATCCCCCATGATGAGATCGAATATAATTAATTACTTCCATAAAGGAGCTCTGGTAGCGTAGTGGATACGACTCGGTTCAAAACTACCAGCCGCTGCGTGGGAGAAAGTTGAGGCTTTCTACTCCCGTAAAGATTTACACCCTCGGAAACCCTGTACAGGGTCGCTATGGGTAGGAACCGACTCGACGGCACTTAACAACAACAACAACAATGATGAGATCAGCAAACAACTAATTGAAAGGATGTTTCCTCGGGGTGGGGACTGCTTCCAATATATTGAACACATGGGCAAAGCTTGCTGACTTTTTGCTTGGTCTGAATCCTGCAAATGGCTTGTCATCTGACTTCACTGGACTTGGATCAATGGTCTTCCATGTTGACGGTCAATTCTGAGAGCTGTCAGCAGCCTGCCATTTTAACCTGTCATTCAGCTCTGCAACCTGCCGGTGTGAGGTTGATCAGTTCTTGCAGGTACTTGAATTGGGAGAAGTCTTCAGCCGGACATTAGACACATGGGCTTGGGAATTGTCTACCTCTACAACTCTGGTAGCATAGTGGTTACAAATCAGGCTGCTAACCTCAAAGTTGGCAGTTAGAAACTATCAGCTGTTTTGCGGGAGAAAGATGAGGCTTTCTGCTCCCATAAAGATTTACATCATCAGAAACCCTGTACTGGGTTACTATGAGTTGGAACCTACTCCACGATACTTAACAACAACTCTGTGAACCATTTCTTTGATATCAACCTGTATATTTATTGTTGTTAGTGCCATCGAGTTGGTTCCAACTCATAGAGACTTGAATAGGGCTTCCAAGGAACGACTGGTATGTTTGAAATGCTGACCTTGTGGTTAGCAGCCTGATTCGTAACCACTATGCTACCAGAGTTTTAAAGGTGGACAAAAAAAACCAACAAACAGGACTCACTGGTTTTGCTTCTCTAGAAAACCCAGTCTAAGACAGAGACCAATGCGGGAGATGGTAATTTGTGTTCTGGAAAAAAACTGACTTTAGAGGACTTTAGTGAAACTCTTATGCTAGTTCTAGTCTGATCATATGCAGATTCATTCATATTAGAGGGAAATGAATTTCCACACATTTCTATCCTTTTTATCAGTTCTTATGTTAGTCTTTTAAGAAGATAGCCCTCAACCAAGAATGATTTATCAAACCTACCTTAGATCTTTTCTCTTTGACTGAAGCATTTGTCACATATTAAAATGCAAATGCAGAGACTTTTACTTGAGTCTGGGAGGTATCCTGCAGCTTGAAGTGTGTGCAAATGAAGGGGGTGGTGAGTCTGTAGACGGCACAAGAGGAAAGATACAAAGAGTATGAAGGGACAACGTCTTAACATTGACATCCATTATGCTTAAGACACAAACCTATACCTTCTCCAGAACTACAACATTCTACATGATCATCTTTCTGCCTTTCTCTCCAGCAACTTCCTTTTACTTATATAACTCCAATCATACCAGCTTCTCTTCCTGATCCTTGCAATGTTTCAAGTCCATTCCTGCCTCAGGGCCTTTGCACTGGCATCTCCACAGTCAAGAATGTTCTTTGCCCAGACCTTCAAATGGCTCCTTTCTCTTTGTCATTCCGGCTCAGTTCTTTATGAACTAAAGTGTCAGCATATGAGGAAGAGCTTTCTGGATGTGTAAAATAACCTCTGCCTGGAATTGTTAAATGTATGAATGTATTTATTGTCTATCTCCCACTCAAGCACCAAATGAAAGGAAAGTTCAAATCTCTTTACCCTGTTGTTGTTAAGTGTCATTGAGTCAGTTCCAACATATAGCGACCCTGTATAGGATTTCTGAGAAGCAGCTGGTGAGCTTGAACCACCAACCTTGAAGTTCAATCGGCTTTGCAGTCTGGCGCATTAACCCACAGCGCCACACCAGAACTCCTCTTTACCCTACTCACTCACATATCCCAGAAAACTCAAATACTGCCTGCCACATGGACATTCATTGAACCCTTTTTGATTGATTGGACACAAGACTGAACATGAAGAGCCTATTCCCTGGGGAAGCCTCTACTCCATGTTTGTTCATTCTTACTTGGTCTTCTGTTGTAAACATCTCAACAAAACAAACAAAACCAAACCATATTACATGCTTATTGGAGCAACTTCTTTTAGGTCTAATTTGCATAAACCAATTGTTCTGTAATCCCTGGTGGTATCCAGACACTAGTCTATAGTACTCTGGACTGTCATAAATGATTTAAACATCAATAATAATGCGTTTATAGGATTCTTTCGTGAGAACAATTTTGTAAGCAGTGGAGGATGGAAAGAATTGAAAAGGTTTCCTCCTCTAAGGGGAGGTAGCACCACCAAGGGGAGAAAGCATACAGAAAGAGGAGACTATCTCACAGTCTATTAGTTGGGATAAAGTTTCAGCAGCATGTGATAGAGACCCCAAAGCCCAGTGGCCTAAATAAGTCTGGGTTGATATAATAATTCTGTTCTGCAAGGTCTTCAGGGACCCAACTTTCGTCTATCTTGTTACTAGTTCATCCCGAGGACATTCATATCATGTCTAGAGTTCAGGATGACTCACCAATGAACAGACCACCTCTGCTCATGTTCCATTGGCTAGGACTTAGTCACATGGTCCTATCCAATTGCAAAGGAGGCTGGGAAGTGAGCCTTCTTTCTAAGGAGCTATGTTATCAGCCACAAATCAGGAGCTATACTAAAATAGAAAGGAAGACTGGAGAGAGAGGATGATCAGCAGTCTCTGAACCATATAATATTTCCTTGATGCAAGGATTTTTAACTAGCAGCCTGTTTGTTGTTTTTGTTAAGTGTCATGAAGTTGGTTCTGACTCCTAGCGATACTGTATAGGGTTTCCAAGGAGCCTATATAGGTTGATGTTGTTATGTGCCATGGAGTCGGTTCCAACTCATAGCAACCCAGTATAGTGTTTCCGAGG
>NW_006408668.1:4705381-4715731 GCF_000296735.1 Chrysochloris asiatica | reverse complement strand
GATGGCCAAACTTCGTCTCTCAGACTTCGGACATATTGTCAGAAGGGACCAGTTGCTGGAGAAGGATATCTTGTTTGGTAAGGTGGCGGGTCAGAGAAAAAGAAGAAGACCCCCTACGAGATGGATTGGGCAAATGGCAGCATCGATGCACTCAAGTGTAGCAACAGTAGTGAGGTTGGCCCAGGACTGGGCAGTGTTTCGTTCTGCTGTGCATAAGGTTGCTATGAGTTGGTGTCAACTCGATGGCACCTAACAACAACAACAACAGGGTAATGAGTCTTGCTGTGGTGCTGTAAGATAAGTACTAGACCTCAAGGTCAGTTTTAACAGCATTGGTTAGTGGTTCAAACTCACCAGCCGCTCCTCAGAAATCCTATACAGTGTTACTATGAGTCAGAACTGAGTCTATGGCACTTAGCAGCAACAACAGCAGGGTAAGGCAATATATTTTTATAAGCAGTAACATAGGTAGCTTTCATTGATGCAAACACTCTAGTCTAATGCAGACATGCCTTTTTAAGTTCTCTCCCTTTGGTTACAACTTAGATGCACTTAACTTAGATGTTTGTCGAGTGAATGAATTGTGCTGAGAAGGTGAGGCTCAGAATTCTTCTAGAATTGACTACTGAGGATATGTTTTCAGTAATCTTAAGAAAAACTGCCAAAGGGACAGTATGCACATCCTCACTCCTGTGGGATGATTGAAGAGGATATTCTAATGCATCTAAGAGTGGGAAGAAATTTGGCACATATATAAAAATGCTTTTAAAAGAGTCAACAAAATTTTTGCACTTTCAGGAATTTATCCTGAGGAAAAAATCAGACATCTATATGAACATGTTTATATATGGTTGTTGAGAACAGAGCTGTTTATCAAAATGAGAATTTTTTAAGTTTTTGTTGTGAACTGAGTGATAGTTTACATGGGAGAACATCAGCTATACATTCATCCTATCATATTTTGTTTCATTGCAATGATTACAATCCCCTCCATGCATCATCATTCAACAGCATTTGCTTCCATCCCCTCTTGTTTTTGTTTTTTTATGTACACCGAAGCACTCAGGTATATATAACTAAAGGGTTATACCCTGAACAACAACCAAAGGGCATACCCTGCAAGTCTGCACCCCAGCCGCCAGCACACAGTCCATCTTCCTCCTTGATTCTAGAGTCTCCAGCCACTCCATCTCTCCACATCATCGTCTCTGCCTCCATCTTTGGTATTGCTGCTTCTCTGGATAGGTTCCCACACTCTGCTCTTCTCCCTTGATGGTCCCAGGGTCCTCCATTCCTAGACTGCAAAATAAACCACTCCCCTCCTTTTGCTACAAAACATTTGCCTTTACATTTGCAGCATCCCCAATCAGTCCTGATAGCAATTATTCACTATTGAACCACAAGAGTCTTATTCCCATTTCCTTCCACCAGCCCCATCTAGACAGGTTGGAAACCACTCAGTGGAGATTCTAGCTTCCTCTGTACCCTCTGAAACTAAGCTCCTTCTTGAAAACTTGTAAGCCAGTCACTTCATGTCTTTGTAGCCCCATTTTGGGTAACCAATGTCTAAGTTGCCCATCCCTGTCAACCCTGTGTACAGAGGGGGTGGGAATGAACCTTGCTGTAAAGATTCCTTCCCTCATTTAAGCTACTACATCCATATGTATAGGTCAAGTCAATCAAATTATACCTGATTACACTTTTCCCCTCTTCTTTCTTCCTCTAGTCGAGTTTTGATCATCCATCCATTGAAATTAGATAAAATGGGTACTCTTTGCAAGTATGGGTGTTCTTGAGCATCTCCCCTCACTGGATGCTTCACTCTCTACTCTAGTCCACCATGGCTATATCCTTGTCTATGGGCTTGGGAGTCTCCAGGTCTTGCTATACTATTGGCCAACCAGGTCTCAATCCAGATTGACAGGAGTCTATTGAACATGGTTGGAACCACAAAAGGCCCAGCATGTGAAAAGTATCTCATCTACATTTCTAAAAAAAAAGGCAGTTGCTGTCGAATTGGGCCCAACTCACAGCAACCCTATGAGTGTCAGAGTAGAACTGTGCTCCTCAGGGTTTCCAATGGCTGAGTTCTCAGAAATAGATTACCAGGCCTTGATTCCAAGGCACCTCTGGGCAGACTCAAGCTCCCAACCTTTTGATTAGCAACTGAACACATTTACTGTTTACAGAAGCCTCAGACTCGTGTCGTAAATCCCACTTTCAGTTCTGTAAGAGAGGTCATTATCTTCAAGAAACTGTTAAAACACAGATATTTTTGTTGTTTTGGGTCATTGTTCCTTTAATGTATACTATTCCAATCATATTTGTGTAGCCTCCCTCAGTGTCTTAGCCTCAGTGTGATGGGAGACAGAGGTGAGGTAGGGAGAGCACAGGATGCTGTGGAAGCCATCAGGACAGTCCTGTTGCCGGGTAGGATGAATAAGGACGGTTTCATGGAGAAATTAAGCTTGAGCCTGGAGGAGGAGCAGAAGTTGGCCAAGTATAGAAAGGGGTATTGACAGGGTGGGAAGTTGAGTACACTTGACAGAAAAAACACAGGAGCAAAATCCCCAGTGCCAGGCCAATGTGACACACCTGATGTAGCCAGAGTGCTGAAGACAAGGTAGGAAGTAATGCAGCAGTTGAAACAGATTGGCAGGGACACAGTTACCAAAGATCCAAGGAAGCCACGGTAAGGAGTGTGGACTCTGTGTATTGACAGCAATGGAGAACCAGTGAAGGAACTGAGTGTGTGTGAGATACAACCAGATCTATCCAAATGTAACTCAGATTCCACAGACAAGCAAAGGACTTCGATTGTGTGTGTGTTGAAGGATGTCCCAGAGGGAGATTGTCCTCTACAGAGGCTGGGTTGACCATCTCTGGCCCCGTGGGGTTGATTCCTTACCAAAAGGGTTGAAAAGCAAAGCAATAAAAGCAGTGGCCGAATCCTGCTACAGCTGACTTTAGGGCTACCAGAGATCTAATGACAGATTCTGCAAATTGAGAGTTTAATGAGAGTCAGCCCCATCCTTGGGGCTCTTTAGTGAACAACTTTTAATCACATGGTGTGGCACTGTAGGATCAGCACTGAACTATATAAACCACAAGGACAGTTGTTCAAACAACCACAGCTGCTACTCAGAAACCCCATACAGGGTTGCTATGAGTCAGCATCAAATCGATGGCACTTAACAACAAAATCCTTAACACCTGCTATCATCGCCTCCATTCCCCCTCCTCCCACCATCATCATCTCTCTTCCACAGGTGAGGAAACTGACACATAGCTTATAAGTTGTTATTGTTGTTAAGTGCCGTGGAGTCAGTTCCGACTCACAGTGACCCTGTATAGGGTTCCGAGGCTGTAAATCTTTACAGGAGCTGAAAGCCTCATCTTTCTCCCATGGAACAGCTGGTACTTTTGAACTGCTGACCTTGTGGTTCACAGCCCGATTCATAACCACCATGTTACCAGAGTTTATAAGTGACGGAGCTGAAATTTGAACTCAGGTGGATTGGCACCAGAGGTTATGCTCTGAGTTAATTCTTCAGCAAAACATCTAACTATCCCTAAGCAAAATATATGCTTTTAAAAAGGCTTGCACTTGAGGAGTGCAGTGGCTCTGTACAATAAGCACTGGACTTTGAACCATAAGGTCAACAGTTCAAGTCCCCAGCCACTCCTTGGGAGAAAGATGAGAGTTTCTGCTCCAGCAAAAATGTCCAATCTGGAAAATCCATTCAAAGTTGCAATGAGTCAGAACTGATCCGACAACACTTAACAACAGAAGTGTTGATTTAAAAAATTAAAAAACTGAAGTTACCAACAATTTCATTCTACTGGTACCAACAATCAATGGAAGCAGCAGTCCAGAAATCAAATGATACATTTATTGCATTGGGGAAATTTTCTACAAAAGACCTCTTTAAATTTTTAAAAAGCAAAGATGTCATTTTAGTGACTTTGACATCCCAACCCAAGTCATGGTCTTTTCAATTGCCTCATATACATGCAAAAGCTGGACGATGACAAAAGAGTGCAGAAGGAGAGTCCATGCCTTTAAGCTCTGGTGTTAATGAAGGGTATTGAATAGACTGTGGGCAAGCAAATCAGTAATACAACCAGATTGTTCCTTAGAAGCAAACATGGTGAAACTTTGACTTGCTAACTTTGAACACATCATCAGGTAATACCAATCACTAATAAAGGACATCATCTTTGGCAAAGTCGAGGGTCAGTGAAACAAGAGGGAGCCTCAGTGAGATGGACTGACACATGGCTACAACAAGAGACCAATGATGATGATGAGGGCACAGGACTGGGCAGTTTTACGTTCTGTGATACACAAGGTCACCAATACTCTCCATCAACTTGACAGCAGCTAAAAATACAAAAGGTGACTTTAGAGGAACATGGTTCAAGCACTTCTGCTTTGTTTAACATATGAGGAAACAAAATTCTGCCCAGGACAAGATGGTATGGATTCTTCTCTCCCTGCCCCTACCCACTAAGTACAATATAAACCCTAAAAGTAATGCAAGACAAAAGGCCACAGAAAACTCTGAAGGTAGGAAGAACACTGGTTTGGAAACCCAACCCTGGAAGAACAGCTTAGCAGCAGGGTGTCTTACACCTGCCACCTAGCAGTGGACAATGACCCAGACTCAGCATATCCAGACCTCCACCTAGAACCAGAAAGCAGCCCAAGTAGGATCATTTCTTACCTGGATCAAATCGAAGTTCCTGTGATAACAGCAGGTGAGTCTGGGAACTGGCAATAGGATGATAGGGAGACCCAATTATATACATAGTAAGCAGTTAGGGGAAGGACTCTCTTTCCCCATAGGGCCTGAAACTCTCCCTCACCCATTGAAAGTTATCAGGTAGGTAGGGGGTAGTAATAAGGGGGATACCACCAAGGTGGATGCCATGCCAAATAGTCAGAAAGTCCCTATGAACCCACAGGCCAAAGACTTCCATCTGCCTATTTATATACCCCACAAATACATGAGTTTGAAAGAGAGTATTTGTATTTTCTGCAAACATAGTTAGGAATGTGGTGGAGCATACAGTGGGCAAAATGATGAAAACTTCCTAGATATTATCAAGCATCTTAAGGCAATAAGCTGATGGACCAGGGGGCTCAGGACCCTAGTCTCAGGGAACACCATGATCAGTTGACATACTATAGCCCACAAAGATAATGTTCTACATTCTACTTGAGTGGGTAGCATCTGGGAGCTTGAAAACTCATGAGTGGCTGTCTAGGTGCAGCTATTGGTCTCTCCATGGGCAGAAGAAAGAAGAGTGATAAGAATGAAGAGGTATGGAATCAATTAGTTCAATGGCACATGTGAGCATCAGACTCTATGACTCTGAAACCAGAAGAACTAGATGGTGCCTGGCTACCATCCTTGATAAAGTGGTAGAAAATGTGGAACAAAACTCAAAATTATTTAATAAAAAATCAAAATAACAAACAACACGGATTTACTGGTCAGAAAGAGACTGAAGGAAACTGAGACTATGGCCCTCAGCCACCCTTCATATCTGGGAAGGAACTCACCTTTGTGGTCTAATTTTCAGCCAAGCATTAGATAGGTTTATAGGCATGGACAACAACAGTAGCAAAGTATGTTGTTGTTAGGTGCTGTCAAGTCGGTTCCAACTCATAGTGACCCTGTTTTGGTTTCTGAAGAGTGGCTGGTAAGCTTGAACCACTGACCTTCAGGTTCAAACTGACCTTGCAGTCCAGTGCATTATCCCACAGTGCCACACTCACCATGAAATAGTCAATCATTAAAATTAAAAGAGCAACACTTTCCTAAGGGCAAAGTGGAGGAGGGATAGAAAAGTGGGTGGAGTGCAAACAGGCACCACTGGGAGGAAGCAGGATTGTAAAACAGACTTCCATCTGCCACTGGGGGACTCCAGGGAGGGTGGGAGGAACCTACAAGAGGTACTCCACAACCACAAGCAAATTGATCCAGAAAAACCTATAGTCCTAAGACTCTCCTCCCTCACCCAGAGAAACCAAAGCAGTTAAGAAGACACCAGTCAAAGGGACCTGACTACAACAAACACCTGATCCACAAAACCTCTTGGTCCCCATGAGCCTGAGACTCCGCTCCCCTACAAGATAAACGACTGGAAGACTGGGAACAGTGCTTTGGGCCACTCAGGCAGTGCCAGAAGGAACCACTGGGAGCCCTAGAGGCACCAGACAAACCAAGCAGACCATAATAATACTACAAATTATCCAAAAATTAATTTGTCGTGGCAACCACAGCCCACACAAGTAAGCCAGGAACGGCGTGCTAAACCAAAATAAAGTAACCGTCTACTAGAGCAAAATGAAAAAAATAAAAAACCTAGAGCCTCCTAACATAACAAACAAAATATAAATATAAACAATAGAAAATCACTTGTCATAGTCTCCACTTGAATAGGAAAACAATCAACTGTTGCCAAAAGCAAGATGAATTAGATTGGAATCATCTGACATGGATTTTACAGCAGCCTTCATGGAAATGTTTCAACAATTAATTACAAACTTCTCCAGAAACAAATGATAAAAAGGAAAATCTTAGCAAGGAAATAAAATCTATAAAAAATAAGAGCCAAATGGAAATTAGAGAACAGAAAAATACAATAACAGAAATAAAAACCTTGCTGTGTGGGCTTAATCGTAGAGTGGAGATGTCAGGATAAAATCAGGGAACTTGAGTTCCAATCAATAGCATTTATCCATCTGACAACAGAGAGAAATAGGCTGAAAAACACAGAGCCTCAGGGTCACGTGGGACCATAATAAATGATCTAGCATTTGTGTTAGAGTCCCAAAAGGAAAGGAGAAAGAGATTGGAACTGAAAGAGTATTCAAGAAAATAATGGCTAAAATGTTTCCTAATTGGGCAAAAGACATAAACCTACAGATTCACAAAGTTGGGCCAACTTTAAACAAGCAATCCGTACCAAGACACATCATAATTAAACTTCTGAAAAGTGTATGCTAAACCAAAATAGGGTAACTGTGTACTAGAATAAAATGACAATTTTAAAAAGGAATATTCTTGAGATTAGTTAGAAAGAAAATGGTGCATTGTGTGCAGAGGAGCACTAATTTGAAATTCACACCTGGAACTATGAAGGTCAGAAGGAACTGTCAATTGTGAACTCTATAATCAGCTACATTATCCTTTAATTTAGGATTCCTGGTGTGGTGCTGTTGGATTAGCCCTGGACTGCAAACTACAAAGTCAGTATTTCAAACCCACCTTGGAAACCCTATACAGGGTCACTATGAGTCGAAGCCAACTAGACGGCACTTAACAACAACAACAAATCCTTTCGAAGTGGATTGGAAATAAAGATAACCAGAAGATTAGTGTTTCAAACCCACTCTTAGGAAACCCTATACAGGGTCGCTATGAGTCTGAACCAACTTGTTGGTAGTTAATTGTTTGCTAGCTTACTTACCATTAAAGCCTGACTAAAGAAAGTTCTTCAAGCAAAATGATAAAAGAAGGAATATTGGAGAATCTGGAAGGTAAAAAGAACAGAAAAAGAAGGAATATGGGCACATACAACAGATGACTTTTTGTCTCTTGGGTTTTATGAATCATATTTGACGATTGAAATAAAAATCGTAACACCATCCGGTACTTAAGTCAATGATATTTAGAAGTGGCTCTTAGGGAAGGTTCTGTCATGTCTGCCCCAGCTCTGGTAGCCCACGCATTCGTTGGCTTGCCGCAGCAGCATCACTCCATGTTGGTTTTGTGTGTTTCTCAGAGTCTCTTCTCTTTCATGAGGACACTGCTCACATGGGTTTAGAACTCTCCTAGACCCCCAATGAGATGGATTGGTCAAGTGGGAGCATTGATGGACTCAAGCATGGCAACAGTAGTGAGGTTGGCCCAGGATCGAGCAATGTTTCGTTCTGCTGTGCATAAGGTCGCTATGGGTCCGTACTGACTCAATGGCACCTAACAACAACAACAACAACAACTTAACATGACCTCATGGTCATGTTCATAGGTACCAGGGGTTTGAATTTCCACATAAATATTTGGAGGACACAACCAAATCCATAACAATTACCATATTTTACACAAATAACAAATGTTATACTTTTTTTTGCCAACTACACAACCCCCTCACATGCTAGCTTCCTATGTGTGTTGTGCATGTTATAGGCATGTGTGTGTTATTTGTGTAAGTGTATTATATGCACTGCAAAGTTGATTTGAACTGCAAGGTTGGCAGTTCAAGCTCACCAGAAGCTCCTTGGAAACCCTATACAGGGTTGCTATGGGTCATAACTGACTCGATGGCACTTAACAACAATTATAAGCAAAAAATACAGTATTTTAAATGTAAATGGTCTTAATATGCCAATCAAAAGACTGAGATTAGCAATGTAGAGTTAAAAAAAAACATCCAACTACTATATTTTTCACACATTATGCTCATAGAAATAACACATGCATAGAGCATTCATGTTGTTGCTAAGGGCCAATGAATCGGCTTCAGCTCGTAGTAAGTAACCCTGTATAGGATTTCCAAGGAGTGGCTGGTGAGTTTGAACCGACAACCTTGAGGTTCAAAACAAACTTGCAGACTAGTGCTTATCCTATAGCACTAACCATACCAGGACTCCAGAACTTCTTAGTTCTCATAAGAAGCTAAGGGGGTGCACAGTTTGTAAAAAAAAAAAAAAAAAACATACAATGTGTGCATTGTCTGCATAAAAATATAATATATACTGTTGACCAGAAACTCATTTTAAATTCAATATATGAGGAAACAAAGGTCCCGAAAGTGGAAGGGATCAAGTCACACAGTCAATGGCAAAGCATGGATTAGGACCTTGGTCTCTGCCACCCTATCCCAGCTCAGGGTCCTTTCCTAATTCACTCACTGTCTCCTTTGTCTGGATTCTTGTGGTACATTTCTCCCTGTGCATAGCAGGAGTAGGAAGTTTGGGAGGTGGTCCTTGCCCTAACGAAAGTAGAAATGGAGAAAGATCACAAAATGACCTAGCTCCAGCTCCCTCTCTTCACCCTGGAAGAGTCCTATGTAGAAAACTTTTTCTTGCTGGTGTCCTATTGCTCTGTTGCTCTATAGCATCCTTTCTCAGGCTCTAACCCTGTCCTTGCCATCCTCAGATCATTTCAAAGGTTGTTGTTGTTATGTGTCGTCAAGTCGATTCCGACCCATAGCGACCCTGTACAGGGTTTCCGAGGCTATAAATCTTTACGGGAGCAAAAAGCCTCATCTTTCTCCTGCGGAACAGCTGGTAGTTTCGAACTGCTGAGCTTACAATTCACAGCCTGATTCGTAACCACTATGCTACCAGAGCTCCTTATTTCAAAGGTAAAGACTCCAAATCAAAGCAGCCAATCATTTTCTCACAACAAGCTGTGTGGCTGAGCTGTCTGATGAGGATATGGGTCACTGCCACCCCTTTTTTGATCACCTCCACTGGAGGAGGGATGTGAGACTGCACTTCTCATTATCATTCTCCCGGGATGGTTGTTTGGTAGCATCTGCCAAGGGGAGGAACTCAGAGGAGAAGGTGTTATTCTCAGGAGAAAGTTACAGGCAGATGTGAGGATAGCTAGTGGATGCAGGGTGAGCTAATGAGTATCTTACACCTAAAAGTGGATGCAATTGGATGTAGTAGGTGGCAGCTTCTTGGACAGTTGTCAAGAATTTCCTGGAGTTCCTTGGGATTCTTACCAGCTTCCAGGTGAACTTCTGAGAGAAGCCTGGTTTCAGCACTGTAGACTGAGATCCTTGGGAATACTGCTCTGAACTCTCTCCTCCTGCTTGTCCAATGTTTGTAAAAGTCTCAGATTCTCTGTGTTTAAACTCTTCATTTTGAAGCCTTGGCTTCTGTTTTCTTGAACTGTGTAGTCAGCTGTACCATTCACCAGATATTTCTTTCTTCTAGGCTCACAAAAGGACTGCATAGTTGTGCAATTTGTGTTTTCCATTGAAATGTAAGTGAAAGTGACCATGACCCTTCTGGGAAGAAATGTTAAGGGCCACTGTACCCTTGACCATGTTCCCATCCTTCTACATGCTGGGATGGAGTCTCTGTCACTGATATTGGACATGTAGCTCGAGTGAGAAGTAAGCTTGCTATGCCACTGAGAAGTGAGGGTTGTTACTGCTGCAGAACCTTGCCTATCTTGACAGATACAGAAACCAGAAATAAATTTGGAATTGTTGTTAATGGCTGCCATTGGGTTGCCCCCCCCAAACATGGTGACTGATGTATAACAGGATCAGACTGTTGTGAACCATAGGTGTTCGTTGGCTGATGGTTTGGAAGTAGAT
>NW_006408668.1:4693108-4704722 GCF_000296735.1 Chrysochloris asiatica | reverse complement strand
TTTTCTCCAATAGCTTGACATCTAATTCCATAGCTGGCATACAACCAAATGAAAGACGATATAATAAGAGGTGAAAATTCTATTTATCCATTCTTCTAGCACCTACTATGAACTGGCTATATGCCAGTCATTTTATGCATTTGATCTCTTTTAATCCCCACTACAGCCTCTTCAATGGGGGTAATTCCATGGTTAGACCTGAGGCTCAATCACAGTAGGCCATTTGCCTAACTATCTAGGTGGTGGTGCTGTGGTTGAATTCTCACCTTGCATTCAGGAGATCTGGGTTCAATTCACAACTACTGAACCTCACCACCCATTTGGCGGTGGAGGCTTTCATGTTCCTGTGAGGCTTAACAGTTTTCAGTGGAACTTCTAGACTAAGAAAAGCTGGAAACAAAGCTTTGGTAATCTATTTCCAAAACCCATCCATTGAAAACCCTGTGTATCACAACAGTCCAACCCCATTGTGCATGGGGCCATCTTAAGTCAGGACCTGGCTCAACAGCAGCTAACGTCAACAACCCAGGTGGTTCAATCACAGAAAAGTATGCATCCAAGGCCTAAGCTCTTTGCAACAGTCAGGGCAGGATAAGTGTTAGAGACATGGCATGGTGCCAAAGGAACTGAGATTGGAGCCACTGTTCTTTTCTTATGGTCTACGGGGTGTCAAATCAAAACTCCAGTTCGTTACAAATTGATGCAAGTGAAACATTTTGTTCATTAGGATTCTGAGCGACTCCAAACCCTTAAACAATGGGTACCTGGGTCCACAAATCTCATCTCCAGATCCAAATGTGTCTAATATGGAAGAAGAATCTGGTAAGTGGATATTACCTCAAGACTTAACCCACCACCAAGTTCTCTCCAGCATGTAAATCTCTCATCAGATCAATTAAATTCTAAGTAAAAGAAGGGAAGGCCCTCAAGACTGCCCAATCTTCAATGGTTTCATAGAAAGACTCTTGGGAAACTTCTGGAAGCTGACTTGGAGAACTGGAGACCAAGCCTCTGATGAGCCTGAGACTTTTGAGTACATGCAAGTAGTCTGCACAGCCAGAGAAGCAGCACCTGAGTTTGCCTGCAGAGTGAGGAAGTCCTGCCTGCTGCAACTCAGCATACTTCTGAGCAAACTCCAGGAGTGCTTTGCAACTTCTAATACTCTGAGCCATCAGGGCAGGGAAAATTTTCTCACTTTGCAACTGAGGAAAGCTTGCTTGAGGCCATTTAAAGGCCTGATTCAAGCCAGTGGCCTCCTCTGTCCCTGAGAGAGAACCAGGGAACTGCTCCAATTGAAGTTGTCTTTATGGTTCAGAAGAAGTACAGAGGGCCCTTTGCTGGGCTCCTGGATCCTCTTTATAAAAAACCAGAAATGTGCATCAATTTCTCCAAAGAAAGGGCCATGTGGTCCATAGATTTCCATTTTTCAAATGTCTGGGATCAATTAGTGAGCAGTAACACCCCAAAATTATATGGTCCAGTGAATGATAGCCTCTAAGACTCATTTACGACAGACAGAAAGAAGTGTGTATTGTGGAATACGCCTGAATCTAGCTTGTAAGCAATTTTCAAGGCTCTTTGTAGTGAAAAATCAGATCTTCAGATACTGTGTATGAGTTTTGGAGCATGATTTTAACACTGGGTAGATTTGCTTAGCAATGCTATAGTATTAGCCTTTATTTTTGCTTGTTTCTCAAGCAGCTGAAAGAGAAAGAGAATCTCCTCTGCTGACCCTGAGGGTTTCTCCAGAATTATTTTGACAGCCTCTCTTATTCAAAGGTTGCCCACTGATTTAAAATAAAACAAAAACAAAAACCTAGTCTGCTAACATTCGACAGTCCTCAATCTTCAATCCCAAGAGTCTCATTGATTTATTTTTCTTGTTCTGGTGAGTGATTTTTCTGTTTTCATTATGTCTATTAAAAAGAAAATATGTTGGGAGTTTTAGCAAGACATTCATTTCCAGTACCTAATGTTTAGTTGAAGTTCAATTTCCTATTTTTTTGGTATTTCGAATATTTCTTATAGGCACCATATGGGCTGCATTTATCACCTATTCTCTCATTTGTCTTAAACTGATTTTCTGTTTCATAATCAGCTAGTCTGCAAAAAAAAAAAAAAAAAATTGAAACTGTCATTATAAAAGTTGTTCTACTCAATACTATTTAAATGATCATCTTTTCCAGTTCTCTCAAGATTCTCAGGAATTAAATGAAAGAACTAAATGGAGCACAATTTTATATTTGTAGTGTACATACTGTGTGTTAGACATTACATCAATTCAAATGCTTTCAGTTATAATAACATAAAACTCAGCCCTAAGTGAAATAAATAATAAAGGTTTGTTACCACACATAATGGAAGTCCAAGGTAGCCACTGCCTACTTGGCTGATTCAACAATGTGCTGACATCCAATTCATCTTCCCATCTTCCTTTTTTCCATCCTCAGGAATGGAAATGCCCTTACTCTCCCAATATGGCTGCCCTGGACCTCCAGATGGCACCATCCAATAGAAGATGAGCTTGTCTCCTCCTCTGTGTCTGTCTTTATGAATGGTTGAAAAATCCTCTCCATCGATATCACAAAAAGATGTTCACTCTTGTCAAATCAGCCACATTTTACCCTCAAGCTTTAATCCGCCACTGATACAAGGAATGAGGTTGATGCCATTGGCTTGGGTAAGTTCCTGACCACGAAGAGGCAGTAGAGGGATGGATATGAGTGAACACCTAGAACTGACTGGTGTTGTTGTTGTTGAGTGCCATTGAGTCAGTTCCAACCTATAGCAACCCTGTATAGCATTTCCAAGGAGCGACCAGTGAGCTTGACCCGTTGACCTTATGGTTCAAACTGACTTTGCAGTCCAGTACTTTAACCTGTAGTGCCACACCAGGACTCCAGGGTAGATCATAGGGAGCTATTTTCCTGGAGTCTTGTTTTCCAGGAATGGGGAGATGCTGACTGAAACAGTATGTCTTCATGATTTGCTCAAGTGCAGGAAAGCCTCTTTGCTCTGAGCAGGTAAGATTTAATTCCAATAACTAAACTAGATTAACTAAAGTAGATTCTATACAAGTGACTGCCACACATAGCTTATTTCATTTAGTCTCTTCAACATGAAGTGCTGCTGCCATCCCCGTGTTATAGAAAGAAATTGAAGCCTGGAAATTTTCATTGCTTTCCCTAATAATCCCAGACATAGAAGACAACAGAGCCAGGAATCAAGATTTGTCTTCTCAGTGAATTCTAACTCAATCAGAACACAATGGGTTCGTATATCCTTTATATGTTTCCCAAATAACTCATTAAACTTGTTATTGTTAAGTACTGTAGAGTCGATTCCAACTCATAGCGACCCTGTATAGGGTTTCCTAGGAGCAGCTGGTGAGTTTGAACCACCGACCTTGCAGTTCAAATGACTGCAGTCGACGCATTAGCCCACAGTGCCAGACCAGGACTCCAACTCATTAAAGAACCCTCCCTTTATCCAATGCACGTACCAGTTTTCCTCCCTCCTAAACCTCTCTCCATTCTGCCACATTCCTACTTAGTGAGCACAATGCTTCTCTTTTCTTAATAATTAGGTCAAAGTTAGATACTCAATAAATAGAAAGCTCAAGGCATGGAAACCACAGAGTTTTTAGAGTTGGGATAGGCTTTTGACATGCTACCAGCTACAACATTCAAACAAGTGGTTATTGAGAACCCACCCAGTGTGAAGGACCACATTGGAAGCTGCCATGAGGAGTAAAACGTGTCTCCCCAAAGGCTCACAGACTAGTAAAAAGAATAAGGAAGGTATACTTCCTCATATAGTACCATATGACGGAATATAGTAAGAGGCAAGGAGAGGAACCTGAAAACATTAGGAAATGTTAAAAAGAAAGGAATGCGAATCATAAAAGGTTGCTATGGAACAAGTAGGATGTGGCAAGGCCTCACAGAGGTAACATTTCAATAAGCAGCAATAAATGGAAAAGAAGTGGGCTTCAGGAAGAGAAGCTCATACAGAGGCAGTGAATGACAGGGCTTGAAACATCAGGAAGTTAAGTTCAGCTGAAGTGTAGGAAACAGATTACCTTGGAAAGCAAGGCTTGAGCTTGAATGCCAAATTGAGATATTTATGTTTAATTTACTGGGAAATGAGAGGGAAGAAGTGAAGGCTTTTGATCAGAGAACTGATGTGATCAAAATTGTCTTTTATGAAGATGAATTCAGCAACAATATACACAGTAGGATGTTTTGTGTGTCTACCTGTTAGGATGCTTGGACCACAAGCAACAGGTACCCCAACACCATATGGCTCAATCAATAAAGATACTTCTTATCTCACTTAAATGATGCCTGGAAGTTGGGATGTTGGTTGGTTATGATGACAACATTGCTTCCTTCTTTTCTATTATTCTTAGACTGTCAGTGTTGTACTCAGTATTTGCTCTGCTTGAGAAAGGAAATACTGTAGTCCCCAAGTCTCACACTTGTGAAGAATAACATCTAAAGGACAAAGAGCTGATCCTTTCTTATGGTGTCTATTAGAAATGAATCATTCCCAGCGCCTCCGGAAAACTTCCTTTTGCATTTCATTGGCCAAATGTGAGTCAGATGCTCTGGTCTAAACTAATAACTGATAAGACAAATGACTGGCTTTATCCAAGGATTATTTATGCCTGAGAAACAAGGAGGGACTCCCCAACAAAATTAGGTTTCTGCAACAAGGAACAAGGGAAGAATGGATCCTGAATAGATAATAAACAATGTTTACTGCACGTACCAGGGATATTTATGACTTAGTGGTAGAGTTCTCACCTCCATGAGTGAGTCCCAGATCTAATTCCTGGTCAATAAACCTCAAGCACAGACCTCACACCTGTTTCAGTGTAGGCTGCTTGCTGCTATAATGATGAAGAGGTTTCAGTGGAGCTTCCAGACTAAGAAGGGCTAGGAAGAAAGACCTGGTGATCTACTTTCAAAAATCAGCCAATGAACACTATGGAATACAATGGTTCAAGCTGCAACCGATCATGGGGACAGTACAGAACCAGGAAGCATTTTGTTTTGTATGAGATGACTGTGGTCCATGAGCTGGGGACCACACTGATGGCAGCTAATAACAACACTGCACATGCAATTATGAGGAATCTGAAAAAGAAAACAACTAGAAAGTTATGGCATCATTCTAACTAAAAAAATAATGACTGCCTAAGCTGGGGTCACTCTTCAGAAGTAGAAATGTGCTGTGATTGTTCCTGTATGACATATGATCCCTGGATTCATCACATTATCTGCTTGGTTATCTTCAGTGAGGAAGAACTTACTACCTTATAAGAACCTTATTTCATTAGTTAACAGCCACTGGTGTTGAATCAGAACCCCTAGTTCTTTACACAAAACTAGCTTCCAAATCAAGAATGTTCCCTATTGCATTTATGCAACTGAAAATTTCAACTTCAATAGTCTTTACTTTTATCTCCAGAAAATGTGATTTTCTTGGCCAGTACAACATTTCAGACTGTTCTTTCAGAAAGCATTGATAAACTCCATTGTACGTGTGCATTGAACAAGGCACTTGGAATTGACAGATAAATAAGTAGTCCACAGTTAGTGGGGAAGTGAACGCAGAGACAAATAGTTATAAATGAGTGTGACAACACAAAGCTGAAGTGCTGTGAAGCCTGGACGCCAAAACGCCTACCTCAGAATCCTCAATGGCCCTCATCAAAAGCCCGCATTTTAGCCCTCCTCCACACTAAGTAGGAGGGGAATCTGAACATAAGTGTTTTAAATACATTCTGGTTGGTTCTTATACACATTAACCCAGTACCTACTAAAGATAGAGGGAGCAGGGAGGCACAAAGGTGGATGAGAATTTCTGGCACTCTTTGAATAATAAGTCTGTCCTCCAATTCATGACTCATATTTCCTAGACTTTAGCATTTGCACAGAGGATAAATCAAACATCCAAGGCTTCTCCCAAATCCCTGACGAGAGTGTTGACTAGGACAAACAGACAGCCAGCTCCTCCAGGTTACAGAGCCATAAATTAACATTCTTGGGTAGAGTTGTTCAGCCAGCAAGAATCACCTAACTGTACTGTTATTCAGTCCACATCTCACCTTTTTATTGCTCAAGGAGCCATAAGAAGCAGCATCAGATATTGCCTTGGATTGAAATGTGCCCCTAAGCATAGGTGTCGGAGAACAAACAAGATGGCGGATCGGGTGGATGTATAACAGATAGTTCCAACAACAACACAGAATACCCGACCTAGCAGGCTCAGGGGATGGTCCCAGAACTCTGAACCACATATAAAGGAATATTTAGAAGGTTGGAAGGCTTACCGCTGGGGGAATTTGTGACAGAAGCAAGAAATCCATTGCTTTCTAGTCCGGGATGCTCAGCTGCTCTAGGAGCCGCCATCTTGGGTGAGACCAAGCGGGGACGGATCAGAGCAGCCACAGACGCCTGGCAGAACCATAGAGATAAAGGTGTGAACGTTTTTTTCTTTTGGTAGCTGCTGATTGGTCCCTTGCTGTCTGAGCACCTCCATTCTGGTGACTATAGGGGTGCCTGAGCTAAGGGAAACTCCAGCCCCACCCTCGGAGGGTTCTATTACGCATGCGCACAGATCTCCTCGAAATTTAAAGAGACAGTTTCCAATTAAAACCAAACGGCCACAGCTGGCCCTGAACTGTTTATAACTAGAAAAAATGCCTGAACGGGGATTATGGAGCGGGACAAGCAGACAAAAAAGGAAATAGGCCGAAAATGAAATCCTAAGTTACGTCAAAATGACCAACAGTGGCATCTTGAAATTTCTTAAGAAGAAGAATGAAAAGGGAAGCCCATTTCATGATCACATCTACCTGGAGGCATTCAGAAAGCATAAAAAATACTAAAATACATACTCACCTAAGTATTAAGGCCACAGATAACCCCTGAATATGCCCAAAAAAGAGAAGCAGATGACCATATTTGCACATGTCCCCAAACAAGATAAAGTGACTGAGGCAAATGAGCTGGAAGTAGACCTACACTCCATATTGGAAGATGGGCAGGCTTTGGAAATGCCTGAGAAGGAATTCAGAAAAATGGTTATAAAATGTATCAAAACGCTATAAAATGGAGTTGAGAATAATAAGGAAGAAGTCAGGAAAGCACTACAGGAACAATCAAACCAAAATAAATACAGCATTGGAAACAATTCAAAACTTACAGAAAGAGGTCCAAACGATTAATAATAGAATATCAGAAATGGACAATATACTGAAAGGACAAAGGAGTAGAACTGAAGAAATAGAAGCCAGAACTAGTGAACTAGAAGATAAATCTCCTAAATATAGGTGTCAACTTGGCAGGGTTGTGATTCCCAGTATCGTAGGTTGTCCTCCGTTTTGTGATCTCAGGTAATTTTTCTCCTTGTATGATGTATTATAAATCACAATATATTTGCTATCTACTCCCATACAGTCCTGGTGTGGCACTGTGGATTAATGTCCTGGACTGAAAAGTCAGTTTGAACTGCAGGGTCGGCAGTTCAAGCTCACCAGCTGCTCCTCAGAACTGACTCAACGGCACTTACCAACAACAACAACACTCCCATAGGGATTACAGTTCACATAGAGATTACATAGATTACACTCCCATAGATATTACACTGTCAGGCAGTTCTGCTCTGTCATGCAAAATTATGATGAGTTGGAATTGACTCTGTAGTACCCAACACCAACACCAATGTTCTAATACGGCAGGATAACTGTGGGGTGTATCTTGAATCGCCACCCCTATTCAAGCCGTGTCCTAGTTTCAGTCATACCTTCCATTTTACAAGAGATTAAAGGAAAGAGAAGCAAGCATAAAACAGCAGGGACTGACTGCCACCAAGAAAGACCATCAGGGGGAGCACAGCCTTTGGACCCCAGGTCTCAGTGCTGAGAACCTCCTAGACCCAGGGGAAGACTCATGTTAAGACACAAGGAAAACTCCAAGGAATCTAGGCCCACAGATGTTGAAGAGAGACCAACTCCTTCCTCCAGAGCCGACACAGAGAGAAAGCCTTGCCCTAGAGCAGGCACCCTGATTTCTGACTTCTAGTTTGTAAACTGTGAGAACACATTTTGGTTTTTAAAAGTCATCCACTTGTGGTCCTTCTTTTATAGCAGCACTAGAGAACTAAGACAGAGATTTTGCCAAGGCTGTGAGCTAATACATCCATGATATTTTACTGCTTATTAAGCCTCAGATACTCTGCTTTTGGTTCTATGAAAAAGAATCTTTTGTTGGGTGGATGTTTCCTGACCCACCTTGACACATGTTGGCTAAGTAGAGACTCTGAATGATGTCAAAAAAAAAAGTGATTTGTGTGCCCTTCACATGGGAGGTTGGGTAAAAGCAAGTATTGGAGCATTGGAGCTAAAAAAATATCTACAATTTGAACTGAAGAGAGACAATTTCACTATTATCTAGTTCTTTAACATCTCTTGCCTGGATAACCAGAAGAACTAAGTCTCTCCACTTCAAGTCTCACCCCTACAGCCAAGTCTCCATTCAATAGTCAAAGAAAGCCTGAAGAAGCCCTTGAATAGAAGGCACAATAGAAGTCAGACTTCTAGAAATTGCCTTCAGGGTTCATTTGGCCCCTGATCATCTCCTACTTCATTTCTGCTCAGTCACTGTGCCTTAGACACACTGTTGTTCTCTCTGTTCTTTGTAATCTCAGGGTCTTTGCATTTAACTCTCCTTTGCCCAGGCTGTCCTTCCCCCAAGTCTTTGCATGGCTCCCTTGTTCTCATCATTCTGGGCTCAGCTTAGCTCTCATCTCAGAAACCCTATGTAGGATCATTATGAATCCGAACTGACTTGATGGCACTCAACAACAACAACAATGTGTATTTTAGAGACATGTGGCAATTATCTTTGTGTATGTTAGTAAAATGACTTGCTGATGATGTGTGGGTAAAATAAAACAAAATAGTTTCCATGCTAGAGTAGAATGGTCCTCCAATGCTTTCAATGGCTGTGCCTTTTGGAAGGAAATTGTCAACCCTTTCTTTTGAAGCACTTCTGCATGTATTCAAACTGCCAACTTTCAGTTACTAGTAGAACACTCCAACGCCTGAGTAAGGTGGTCATATACTTGCCTGTCCAAACCTAAATATTCAAGAGCAAAAGGAAAAAAATCTCTCCAAATTCTACCAAGCCAACAGAAGTAAACCAGGATAGTACAAAGAAACTGGGATGAGTGGTCTCCCTAATTATAGGAAGTTACGAGCATACCTTCTATTTTCTTTACTAGACAATAAATCACATGAAGACCAGAGCCAATCACAATGCTTGGCACATAATAGGTGCACAATAAATATGTAGCTAGTATGTTGTATTTGTCACCCTTGGTTTAATGAGAAAATTCACTTTAACCACCGGACTATAAAGCCAGAAGTTGTTGTTTTTGTTAAGTGCTATCAAGTTTGTTCTGACTCATAGCTACCCTGTATAGGGTTTCCAAGGCTGTAAATCTTTGTGGGAACAGAAAGCCTCATCTTTCTCCTGCTGAATGTCTGGTGGGCTCACACTGCTGGCCAGTGCGTATTTTACAGAGCCACTGCTCCCCATCTATAATGTAAAAGGAAGACAAATAATTTTTAAGTTTGATTAAAAAATTAGCTGATTTTAAATAGCTTTAAAGTATATAAAGCATATGGATAAAATCATTTGCAACACAGAGAACATATCTCAAGTAAAATTTAGCACCTTCGAGCCAGCAGAGGCTGGCTGAATTATTGGTCCAGTGAAAGCCACATTGTTTATGTTTCCATTTCAGATGCAAGGGGACCATCTGTGAATTCCCTGGACCAGCAGTCACAGAAATGTATCATCTTCCACTAAGAACTTTATTTTTCATGTGGGCAGCACTTTCCAATTTACAAAGCACCCACATATATGAGGGGGCTTCAAAAAGTTGGTGGAATATGCAATTAAAAGGTAAGGAATTTTTTCCATGAACTTTTTGAATCCCTATTGTATTTTACCCCACCTCTCCAGGTCCAGTTCCTGGTGTAGGCCCCTCATGCAAAGTCAGCACTCATCTGTCAGTCGACCTTAGTGTGCTGATAGGTTTTAGTGGACTAAGATGAACTAGAAAGAAGGACTTAGAGACCTGCTTTCTAAAATCAGACAATGAAAACTCTGTGGATCACAAAGATCTGATCCATAATCAATCATAGGATGGCACAAGACTGGGAAACATTCTGTTCTGTTGTACATAGGGATGCCATGGAAGACAGACCCGATAGTAGTTAACAATAACAATCACCCTTATTCTCATTCTATGGGCTGGATGTCGTATTTCACTCCAGTGTTGCAGGTGAGGAACCTCAGAGTCAAAGGAAGCTAAGTCACCTGTACTGAGGCTGCCAGAGATATTGTCACACCCTCTCACATTCCCATCATCACTCACCTTTCCCATACACACACAGCGTTCTACTGCAGGCAACTACAACTCTCTGCTGGAGGACTTTCTAGGCAGTCCTCAACTAGCAGGACAGGAGTTGATGAATAAATACAAGAGGGAGGTTGTTTTTATCTCCCCCCGCCCCACCTCCCTACTAGGACAATTCTCCTTCTGAGGCCCTTGAAAGATTGAGCCTTCCTTACCCAGAGTGATAACTATTCATGAAAATATCTTGTGTTGAAGTTTTTCCCCAGTTCTATCTCTTCTTGTGTTGGTAAAGAATATTGAATATAGCTTTTGGACTTCCAGAAGACGAAACAAATCTGTTCTGGAAAAAGTACAGATAGAATGCTTCATAGAAATGAAGATAATGAGACTTCATCTCACGTACTTTAGACATGTTAGCGGGATGAACCAGCCCCTGGAGAAGGACATCTTGCTAGGTAAAGAGGAAGGCCCTCAACAAGATAGATCAGCACAGTGGCTGCAACACTGGTCTCAAACATAGGAATGATTTTGAGGATGATGTGTGATGAAGTAATGTTTTGTTCTGTTGTACACAGGGTTGACATGAGTAGGAGTTGACTCTAATATACATCTCTTTTCATATAACGGATTACACTCAAACCCTGAGCTAAGTGTCTGCTTTACAAGAAACCCAGCATAAGACAAAAGTTCCTGAATGGTAGAACTAGGTGTGAACTCTGACTTTCAAACCCAAGTCTTTAGGTATAAATCTCAGTGTTCTTCCGGCTCCATGAAGCTTGGACTTTTGCTGCATCAATAAAATAAATCTTGTCAGCTAGAAATCAACATTTTGAGATTTTTGCCTTGGCACCCCCTCTTTCTTCCCTTTTTAAACATTTTGATGGTGGATCGGGTGGAAGTGCACTGAGGAGCTCAGCCCGCAACAACACAGAATACAGGACCAAGGAGGCTCAGGGAATGGTCCCAGAACTCTGAACCACATATAAAGGAATATTTAGAAAGTTGGAAGACTTACATCTGGGGGAGTTTGTTGCAGAAGCAAGAAACCCATTGCTTTCTGATGCTTAGCTGCTCCAGGAGCCGCCATCTTTTGTGGGGCCAAGCAAGGGAAGGATCAGAGCAGCCACGGATGCCAGACAGAGCCACAGAGATAGAGGTGTGGACATTTTTTTTTTTT
>NW_006408668.1:4687143-4692553 GCF_000296735.1 Chrysochloris asiatica | reverse complement strand
TTTTTTTTTTCTTTCTCTCATTTTTTTTCCCACTGGTGTTGTTTTGCTATTATATGCCCCCCTTTTACCTTTGGAGGACTCTTTGTCTCCCTATGTTACACAAGAAGAGTCAGCACCTGCTGCCATACAGCCAAGCTACAATCACACTCTATAAAACACCAAAACCCAGGCAAGAACCAATGCCAGCTGCCATATACCAGGGACACAGACAACACCTGTGACAGTTACTCTGAGTTAAACATTTTATTATGAATTGAATGGAAGTTTACAGAACAGATCATCAGTTTTGCATTCAGCAAATAAATCACATACTTTGCTTCATTACAATGATTGCAATCCCCTCCAAGATGAACAAGATTTACTTCTATTCCCTTGACCTCTTGTACTCCTCCCTGTGTCTCCTGCTACCTTCGTCTTTCCTGTGCTAACCTCCCTCTTGTAAATTGCCTGCCCTCCCACTCATGTTAACATATGTCTACCCTCCAGCCTGTGAATAATTCCCCCACCCCCCCATGCCTCTTCCCTGTAATGATCATAGAAAGTTTCATTTAGCAAGAAAATCTTTTCTTAACTTTTCACAACAGTGATCTCATACAATATTTGTCCTTTTGTGATTGACTAATTTCACTCAGCATAATGTCTTCCAGGTTCATCCATGTGGTGAAGTGTTTCACAGATTCCTTGTCATTCTTCCAGAATTTGTTGAACCAGTCTTCTACTGATGGGCCTTTAGATTGTCTCCATCTCTTTGCTTTTGTGAACAGTGCTGTGATGAACATTGGTTTATAGATAGCTAGTTGCACCACAGCTCTTACTTCTTGAAGCTATAAACCAAGTAGAGGAACTGCTGGGTCATACAGTATTTCTGTTTCCAACTTTTTGAGAAAGCGTCATATTGTTTTCCACAGTGGTTGTAGTCCCACCAGCGGTATAGGAGGGTTCCAGTCTTGCCACACCCTCGCCAGCACTTGTTGTTTTTTGTTTGTTTGTTTGTTTTTACTACACTATTAGTGCTGGAATAAGATGATATCTCATTGTTGCTTTCATTGCATCTCTCTAATGGCTAATGATTGTGATCATTTCTTTATATACTTGTTGGCTGTCTGAATGTCTTCTTTGATGAAGTGTTTGTTCATGTCTTCTGCCCATATTTTAATTGACTTGTTTGTCTTCTTCTTGTTGAGGCATTGAAGTAGTCTATAACTTTTGGAGAGTAGTCTTTTGTCTGATATGTAAACACCAGATATTTTTTCCCTGTCTCTTTTTAGCCTTTTGCTGAAATCCTTTGATGCACAGAAGTGTCTAATTAATAGGAGGTCCCAATCATCTATTTCCTCTTCTGCTTGTGTGTTTTCAGTTATATGGCACTGTAGGGTAAGTACTGGACTGCTAACTAAAAGTTCAAATCCACGAGCTGCTCCTCAAAAACCCTCTACAGGGTCACTATGAGCTGGAACCAACTCAAAGGCACTTGACAACATCAGAGCCCCTAAGTTTGTCCCAGTTTTTCCATTGATGTTCTTGGCCTTACATTTAGGTCTATAATCCATGTTGAATTCATTTTTGTATGTGGGTCTTGTTTCACTTTTATGCAAATGGGTTTCCAATTTTGCCAACACCATTTGTTGAAGAGACTATCTCTTCTCCATTTAATGCATTTGGGCTCTTTGTCAAAGAACAATTGATGGTAAGTATATGGTTTTACTTCTGGGTTCTCAATTCTGCTCCACTGATCTTTCATTGTACCAGTACCATGCTGTTTTGATTACTGTGGCTGTGCAGTAGGGTTTAAGATCTGGAAGTGAGAAGCCTCCTATTAAGTGATGATAATAGATATCATTGCCTGGTTCCTGTTCTCAAGGAGATTGACTTCAGTTTCTCACCGTTGAGAGTGATATCGGCTGTGGGTTTTGTATACATACCTTTAATTATGTTGAGGAACTTCCCTTGTATTTCTACTTTATTGAGTGTTTTTATCAAGAACGAATGTTGGATTTTGTCAAATGCCTTTTTTGCACCAATTAATATGATCATGTGATTTTTTTCCTTTGTTTTAGTTATGCGGTAGATTATGTTGATGGTTTTTCTAATATTGAACCTCCCCTTCATATTTTATATGTATCCCACTTATACATGATGTTTTGTTTTTGGGATATAGTGTTGTATTCTATTGACTAGGATTTTGTTCTAGAATTTGATCACTGGTAAATTATTCCTCTTCATGGTGTTCCACATAACTATTAGGCTTTATTCAGATTTTTTTCATTCTTTTTTCGGATTATTCTTCTAGCATACTAGTATTGAGAAATTTATCTTCAAGCTCACTTACTTAGGCTTCCATTGCTTCAAATCTACTCCTTTGCCTTTTCAATGTATTATCCATTTCTGAATCTTAATCTTCTGGATTTCTACTTGCAAGTTTGGTATTGCTTCAAAATTTGTATTTATTTTGTGTTTGCTCTTGTAGTATTTTCCTACTTTCTTCTAAAGTTTTTTCCTGTGTTCTCCTTGCTTCCCTTGATCTTTCTGTCAGTTCTTTGAAGGCATCTAAATATCATTCTTCTGAATTCTTTTTCAGTTAGTTCCATTACCTTTGCTTCCTCAGAAACGTTTTCTGATTCTGCATCTTGGTCATTTGTTTGTGCCATTCTTTCTTGTTTCTTTGTGTGAGCAAAAATTATTTGTTGTCTTTGGGATATTGTAGTGTTGTTATATTTGTATTTAATTGATGATTGTATGCTGATGGGATCCTAGGCTCTCACCAACTGTCTCCATGGGTGTAATTAAGGAATGGAAGTGTGTATACTGTTCTTGTTTGCTGCTCATGCACCTAAGTTTAGGGTGGATTTGGCTGTTGCTGGCTGCTGTGTATCAGGTGGTATTTCTATTTTATTGGTATTGGGTGGAGCCTCAGATGGGAAAGAGGATAAACATACATATACACATACACCCCACACACAGCAGAAAACAAAACAAAATAAACAAGCAATGAAAAGAGAAAATAATAAAGGAGAAAAAAGAAATAAAAATAGGCAGCAACCAGAAAAATAGAATATAGTATCTAAAAAGAGAAAAGAGGAACAGGAAAATGGAGCTGTAGAAGAGGAAAATAAGATAGAGAGAGAGAGAAGAAATTAGAAAGAAAAAAACAAGGAGAGGAAAGATGAAAAGACAGTAGTAGTAAAAGATCAAAGGAAAAAATATGAAGAGAGGAAATGAGAAATAGAAGAAAAAGCAACTAACACAGAAAGGATAAAATTCCAGGGAATGGGAAGAGAAGGAGGAGGAGGAGAAAGAATAAACAAACAAAAACAATGAAACACAAAAGGATAAAACCAAATGCTAAAACAAAAACAAAAAATCAGTGCAGCTGTTGGACCCAGAGCAGAGTAAATACTGGGAGACTCATGTAAGCCAAAGAGCTCACGAGGTGGGTGTGAGAGGGGTGTGACAGTGAAGTTCTTGGCTTTAGGTGGAATTCCTATCGGCCTTGATGTTATCTATGTTCAGGACACTAAATCTGGAAGCAGTTCATGGAGGCCCTCGATGGAGCTGGGTTTAGTGTCTGTTAGGAACACGGGGTAGCTGCAGGCAGAGTGATGGGTTACATGCTGGTCTGGTGGCTCAGGGGTTCTGTAGGCCTGGAACGGAGCCTGCCTGAATCCAGGCACCAAAGTGGTGCAGCTTTGAAGTGGCTCACAACCACCTGGCTCTGTACTCCGGGATAGTAGGGTCTGCACTGGGGGTGGATGAGAGTGGGAGTGCTGACCACACCTCTGGTCACCAGGGGAGCACTGGGGGGAGGGGGGCTCTGCCAGGCCACCTTCTACTGCCAAAGCTGCTCAAAAAAGTTCAAGACGGTCCTGCTACATTTGGCCAGTCGGTCTCACTCTCTTGCCATCTCTTCGCAGTTTCTCCTCCCAGCAAGCACTCAGTCCACTTCTGAAACCTTTCCTCTGAAGTTCAGGGTTCCAGGATTTTCATCTGTGTCTGTTTCATTTGGTCTCTCATATCCTGGTGTGACACTGTAGGATAGGCACTGGACTGCTAACCAAAAGGTTGGTGGTTCAAATCCACCAGCTGCTCCTTGGAAACCCTCTACAGGGTCACTATGACTCAGAACCAACTTGACAGTATGTAACAAAAACAACAGTCTTTGTTGTACAGGGTCTGTGTCATTTGTATGCCTAGTCTGCCCTCTTGCTGGAAGTCTACCCTTATTTCTTTGCCGCTCCCTTGAATATTGGCAAAATATAGTTTCTTGATTGTATAAGACAACACGCTAGCATAACATGTAATTTTTATTACTAGAACCTAGTATTTATGTACCCTGTAACTACATCAGACCCTCTAATCTTTATTGGCCAGTTGTCCTGAAATACACAGGGAACAAAAGGGACTTTTAAAAATAGCTTTCTGTGAGCCCAGGGACAGGGACATAGCCACAGAGGACTAGAGTGGAAAGTGAAGCATCCAGCTGATATGAAGTGAGGGGAGATGCACAAGAACACACATACTTGCAGATAGTACCCATTTGACCTAGCTTCGATGGCTGGATGATCAGAACTCAACTAGAGGAAGAAAGAAGAGGGGAAAAAAAAGAGTAAGCCGCTACAATTTGATGAACTTGACCTATACTTATGGATGTAGTAGCTCAAAAGAGGGAACAAGTCTTTATAGCGAGTTTCATTCCTACCCCCTCAGTACACAGGGTTGATAGGGGTGGGCAACTTAGACATTGGCTACCCAAAATGGGGGCTAAAAGGCTCCAAGTGACTGGGTTACAAGCTTTCAAGAGGGAGCTTAGTTTCAGAGGGTGTGGGGCAAGGCAGAATCTCCATTGAGAGGTTTCCAACCTCTGGACCGGGCTGGTGAAAGGAGATGGGGATAGGACTCTTGCGGTTCAATTGTGAATAATTACTATCAGGACTGACTGTGAATGTTGCAAATGTAAAGCTAGATGTTTTGTAACAAAAGGAGGGGAGTGGTTGATCTTGCAGTCCAGGAACAGAGGACCCTGGGACCATTAAGGGAGAAGAGTGGAGTGTGGGACCCTATCCAGAGAAGCAGTGATGCCAGAGATGGAGGCAGAGACCATGACATGGAGAGATGAACTGGCTGGGGACTCTGGACTCAGGGAGGGAGAGGGGCTGTGTGCTGACGGCCCAGGGCAGGCTTGTGGGGTATATGCTTTAGTTGTTTGAATGGTTAAATATCTCTGAGTGCTTTGGTATACATCCAAAAAAAAGAGGGAATGGAGAATGGAAGCAAATGTTGTTGAATGTTGGTGCATGCAGGGGATTGTAATCATTGCAGTGAAACAAACTATAATAGGATGAATGTAAAGCTGATGTTCTCCCATGTAAACTATCACTCAATTCACAATAAAAACTTAAAAAAAAAAAAAAAG
>NW_006408668.1:4664410-4686416 GCF_000296735.1 Chrysochloris asiatica | reverse complement strand
AACCGTCTCAATATTCCTTTATATGTAGTTCATAGTTCTGGGACCATCCCTGAGCCTGCTTGGTCAGGTATTCTGTGTTGTTGGTGGAGCTATTCACTGCACTTCCACCTGATCCGCCATCTTAAATCATTTTGTAATGAAATGAAAGTAAATAGGACGGAAATTATCAGGGAACTAGAAGGTCAGCAGTTCAAGCTCATCAGTCACTCCCCGGAAACCCTATACAGACAGGGTCGTTATGGGTTGGAACTGACTCGATGGCACTTAACAACAATGACGGTTAAGTATGATTTTGTGAAAATTGATTTTATTTATCTGTGTGATGTGTATGTGTGTGTATAATTGGATTGTTATGTAAAATGTACAGGTTTTTTGGGAGGGGGGAATTTGAAAGTCACTGTTTAATAATAAACAGCTTTAGTAAGAGGACTCGTGTATCACGTGCCTTGAACAAAGGGTATTCTCTTTCTCTGGTGGCGAATCTAAGGTCAGGCAGGTATGGCACATACTCTGTGTGCCATTGGCCAGTTCTTATTAGCTTCCGCAGTTTCTATCACTAGCTATAAGAGATCACCCAGCAAGTTAAAATGAATACTTTTCTAAGAGAGAGTCCTTTCCTGACTTCAGGGCTTTTGTCTGCTGCTGCCTCCCTCTACCTCCTGGTCTCCCTACCTTCCCAACCATCAACCTACCCCAACCCCACTACTACCAACCCTAACCCCCAAATCACACACACTACCAGGGTGTCCTGGATCCTGCTGCCCAGGCCCCCATCTCAAACATCTCTTCACTCCTGAAAACTTCTAAATGTTAGGGACTACTTTTCCCTAATGTTACCTTCCACCAAACTAGGAGATAAAAGTCATCAGAAGCTGGAAAAGCTTCCGGGTGATGAGGGAAGTGTGATGATGATATTTTTTTTAGAAGTCTCTCCTCCATGAAAATGAATAGTTGGGTCCCTAAGTTTTGATTGTTTGGTTAATTTATTCAAGGTGTTTGATGGCACTAAATGCTAGAGGGTTTCAAAAAGTTCTTGGAAAATGGACTGAAAAGATAATGGATTTTTTCCCACAAATTTTCTTTTTGATAGACTGCCTCTGTCTTTCCCTGCTCCCTTTAACTTTCTCTTTGACCTGTTGACCCTACTTTGCCACTTTCTCTTCCTAAAAATAAGAGCATAATTGTGTCCGAGTTATCCCGTCTTTCAGGAAACTAACTGGTCATTTGCTTAAAGGGCAGCCAGTTATTTCAGTCATTCATATAAACAAACAGCCAATCAAAGCAAAGCAGCTGACAGCGTTAGCGTTTTCATTTTCAGTCATTTGTTTTGGCAGTATGTTGACCCAGCCACACATACCTCCTGTTGAGTCAATGAACTGAGAGGTCAGACAAATTAAATACACTGTCAGCAACCAGTTATTGAATGAGACACTGTACAGAGATGGATTTCATCCCTCAGAAAGCTTGCAAACTGATCAAAGATGAGACATCGCCATACACAATGTTTAATAAAATACAAACTCGTAGGGACTCATAACTCCAAAATGGGACACATTGGAAATAATTTTTAAAAAGATAAAAATAAACAACTTTTCAAAAATCACCCTTCCTTCAGGAAGCCACCTGATACTTAGTGACCCCGTTGTTCAATCACCCTGTATTTTACCGTTCTGCTCATCTGCTGTACACTCCTCTTCTTTCTTTTCCAGGTTAAAATACCCACTTGTTCTGAATGGTCTCCATACCACACAAACAAAAGCATGAACAAAGTCTCTCTGTAACTTCATCCATTCAGATTTGACTTCAGCTCTGTGTCCATATACTCATCAAATCAGCCCGTTAACAACAGTGTCTTCTCTTAACTTTGGGTAGTCTGGTCAGTCACTGATGCAACATAATTTTAAAGGGACATAAGGGCCAGGAGGTGGGGGTGGGGGTTGCTGAGGATAGAGTGCTTTTCTGTCATTCTCAAGCCTCTGCTAAAGCATTTTTCCTATTTAGGGGCCACATTGCTGAGCTCTTTGAAGACCTGGATCGCCGTTTACTTCTAGCTTGTGGTGTAGTGTCTTAGCACTTAGTGAATGAATGTGCATTCTCTTGTCCTGAGAAAACGAGTCCTCCTGCCTCAGGCTCTCAGTTTCCTTTCCTTCTGCCTCAAATGCATCCATAACTTAAAAAAAGGCAACCAATAGCCTCTCTTTCTCTTTTTTCAGAGGAAGAGTGTGGAATTATGTAGAATCCTGGTGACACTGTAAGATAAGCGCTAGACTGCTAACCACAAGGTCAGCAGTTCAAACCCACCAGCAGCTCCTTGAGAGAAAGAGAAGACTTTCTGCTCCATTAGAGATTTACCACCTCGGAAACCCTATACAGGGTCTATATAGGGTTGCAGTGAGTTAGAATCAATTCCACAGCACCTAGCAATAGCCACCACAAGGAATTATATAAAAATGGGATCAAATCTTGGCCCTCCTATTCACTACCCGAAGTCCTAGTGTGGCGCGTGGGCTAATGCATTGGACTGCAAAGGTTTGAACCACAAGGTCAGCAGTTCAAGCTCACCAGCCACTCCTTGGAAACACTATACAGGGTCACTATGGATCGGAGTCTACTCTACAGCACTTAACAACCAGAAAAAATTTACTACCCAGGCCAACACTTCTCAAACTTCATTTTACATATGGCACACATGAATCAGCTGGGGAGTCTGTTAAAACAGATTCTGATTCACTCGGCCTGGCATGTGACCAGAGACTCTGCATTTCTAGCAAGCTCTTAAATGATTCTGAAGCCGCTGGTCCTTGGACCACACTTTTAGTTGCTGTTTTTAAGTGTCATTGAGTCGGGACCTGATTCAGAGTGACCCTGCATAGGACTTCCAAGGTGGGTTTGAACCACTGAGCTTGCAGCTCAAATCAAAATTGTGGTTTATCTGCTATACCACCTACACTCTGAGTAGCAAGTCTCAAAAGCAGCAAGTGGCAAGATCTAAGTGATCCGACTTATGTTAGCCAAATTATCTTTGCCTGTGTCATCTGCTGAGGAAAACCAGGAGGCTATAGTCCAGACTGGTCAAGGTTGGTTCAGCTCCATGTAATAGAAACCAGAAACATAGTGGCTTAAACAAGTAAGGCATTTATTTTCTCACTTAAAAAGAAGTCCAGGAATAGAGACACCAGAGTTGTTGTCTGGTGTTGAGACATCAGCTGCTCAGGGAGCCGGGCTCCTTCACTTTCTGGACTCCACCATCCATAGCATGGGATGGCAGATTCTCAAGGCCACAAGACGGCTGCTCCATTTCTGGGCATCCACATTTTAGGTAGGAGAGAAGAGGGAAGAGCAAAGGGCAAAAGGCATATGCCAGCTGAGTATACACTTTTAATCAGGATAAATAATAATGTACTTAGAAATCCTACCTTGTATGCCTCTCACTGTTCAGACCTGGGTCATGTGAACACCCTGGCAGTTAGGTGAGTGTCTAGCTAAGCAAAATCTGGTGCTTATTTGTAAAGCATGGAGGAATGAATATTGAGTGATCTCTAGCCATGCCTGATATAAATGCTTATTTTGTGTGGAGTCCAAGTGTAGCACTGTAGCATAAGCACTGAACTGATAACTGTGAGGTTTCAAACCCACCAGCCACTCCTCAGAAGCCCTATATAGGATCGTTATGATGAATAACAATGAATCTGTGAAACATTTCACAACATGGATGAACCTGGAGAACATTATGGGGAGTGAATTTAGCCAGTCACAAAAGGACAACTATTGGATGAAGCCACTGTTGTAAAAGGTTAAGAAAAAGTTTTCTTGATAAAAGAAACATTCTCTGAGGGTTACTGGGGGTGAGGAGAGGGGAAATTAACAGGTTAGAGGGTAAACGAAGTCCTGCTGTGGACTCTGGACCGGGACAAACACTGGACTGCTAACCATGAGGTCGGCGGCAAACCCACCAGCCACTCCTTGGAAACCCTAAACAGGGTCTCTATGAGTCAGAACCAACTTGACGGCATTTAACAACAATAATAGTGATGGAATACTCACACTTCTCAATGTTGTCCATAGCTTGTCAGGATCCACACAATCGAAAGCCTTTGTGTAGTCAATAAAGCACAGGTAAACATCTTTCTGATATTCTCTGCTTTCATCCAAGATCCATCAGACATCAGCAGTGATAGCCCTTGTTCCACATCCCCTTCTGAATCTAAAGACCAAAGACCAGAAGAGTTGTGGGATGACATCAAGAACATCATACATGAAGAAAGCAAAAAGTCATTAAGAAAACAAGAAAGAAGGAAATGGTCAAAATGGATGTCAGATGAGACACTGAAAGTTGCTCTCCGGCATAGAGATACGAATGCAAATGGAAGAAATGAGGAGGTCCAAGAGCTGAATAGAAAATTTCAAAGATCAGCTCAAGAAGATAAAGCCAAATATTACAACAAAATGTGCAAAGCTCTGGAATCAGAAAACCAAAAAGGAAGAACACACTCAGCATTTCTCAAGCTGTGAGGGAACTGAAGAAAAAATTCAAGCCTCAACTTTCATTATTGAAAGATTCTCTGGGCAATTTATTGAATGATGCAGAAAGCATCAAGAGAAGATGGAAGGAATACACAGAGTCACAGTGTTCAACCATTTCAAAAGGTAGCATATGATCAAGACCCAATGATACTCAGGGAGGAAGTCCAAGGTGCATTGAAGGAATTGGCAAAGAACAAGGCACCAGGAATTGATGGAATAAAAACTGAAATCTTTCGAGAAAGTGAGGTGGCACAGGAGGGACTCACTCATCTCTGTAGCCGATTAGTCCGATGTAATACATCATTTGATTTCTTACTTACTGCTACCATGTGCATTGATGGCAGATTCAAATAAAATGAATCCTTGACAACTTCAATCTTTTCTGTTTATCATGATGCTGTTTATTGGTCCAGTTGTGAGGATTTTTGTTTTCTCTAAATTGAGATGTAATCCATACTGGAAGCTGTGTTCTTTGATCTTCATCAGTAAGTACTTCAAGTCTTCTTTACTTTCAGCAAGCAAGGTTATACCATCTGCATATTGCAGGTTGTTAAGACCCGGCCTTTTCCAAGGTTCTCTTCTGGAAAGGAATGGCTTCTCTTTGTGTGTTCTTTTCAGGAAAATGGTAGCCTAGTGGATTATAATCTGGGTTGCAAGGTCAGTAGTTCAAAGCTACCAGTCGCTCCATGGGAGCAAGAGGAGGCTTTCTGTTCCTGTAAAAATTTACAGTCTTGCTACCCTATACAGCATCACTATGAGTCAGTACCGACTCTGTGGCACACAACCAACCAGACTCTTTCATAGTTTCATTTATTCCCATGGTTAGCAAACTATGACCCTTTGACTGGATTCCACCTTCCCTTCTCCTTCCCACTGGATTCCACCCTCCCTTCTCCTGCTTCCTACTCACACTCCTGGTTTTTTAAATAAAATTTTATTGGAACACAGCCATACCTGTCATTAACATATTGTTTCTGGCAGTGTTGAGTACTTGTGTCAACAGAACCTGTCAACAGATCACAATGAGTATGACTTCTGTTTTATCCACTACATATTTTAGTGTTACAGAGTGTTGTTGTTGGTGTTATGTGCCACTGAGTTGGTTCTGACTCATAGAAACCCTGTATAGGATTTCTACGGAGTAGCTAGTGAATTTGAACCACCAGCTCTATAATACAAACTGACCTTCCGGTTCAGTGCATTATCCCACAGCACCACACCAGGACTCCATTATAGAGTGTTGTTGTTGTTGTTAAGTGCCATCGAGTCAGTTACAACCCACAGCGACCCTGTATAGGGCTTCCAAGGAGCTGCTGGTGAACTTGAACCACTGACCATGCAGTCAAATGGCTTTGCAGTCTGGTGCATTAACCCACAGCGCCACACCAGGACTCCTTAAAAGAGTGTTGTTGTTGTTGTTAAGTGCTATCGAGTCAGTTCCAACCCATAGCAACCCTGTATAGGGTTTCCGAGGAGCAGCTGGTGAGCTTGAACTGCTGACTTTGCAGTTCAAACGGCTTTGCAGTCTGGTGCATTAACCCACAGCGCCACACCAGGACTCATTATAGAGTGTTGTTGTTGTTGTTAAGTGCCATCGAGTCAGTTACAACCCACAGCGACCCTGTATAGGGCTTCCAAGGAGCAGCTGGTGAGCTTGAACCACCAACCTTGCAGTTCAAATGGCTTTGCAGTCTGGTGCATTAACCCACAGTGCCACACCAGGAGTACAGACCCACTGATATAGCAAATATGCAGGTAGAACAGACTTCAAGGCTAAGCCCTGTTGTTGGCTTGGTTGCATTTCTTACTCCAACCTAATCAATTCAAGTTGATGAAAAGTCTCTGTTATTGTCATTAAGTGCCATTGAGTCAGTTCCAACTCATAGTGACAAGTGTAGGGTTTCCAAGGAGCAGCTGGCGAGTTTGAACTACCAACCTTGCAGTTAGCTTATGGTTAGCAGTCCAGTGTTGATCCTACAGCTCCACACCAGTACACTAAAAAGTCCCTATGGTAAAGAAAAAGAAAAGAAAGAAGAATTATGTGCAAAAGAAAAAGAAACTTTCACAAGACCAAGCAGAATCATTCAGATGCGATAGCTACTTTGCAGAATGTTGTTCCCAAAATATTTAAATTTGTATCATTGACGTTAGTATATTATATTTTGCTTTATATGTCTCCATTGCCATTGAGTCAGCCACAAAAGGACAAATACTATCTGAGACCACTGTTGTAAAAAGTTAAGAAAACGTTTTCCTGATAAAAGAAGCATTCTATGATGGTTACCAGGGGTGAGAAAGAGAAAATTATCCATGGGTTAAGGGTAAATAAATCCTGTTGTGGCGCTATAGGATAAGCACTGGACACTACCATGGACTGCCAAAGAATGAACAAATCTGTCTTTGAAGAACAGCTAGAATACACCTCAGATACTTTAGACACGTTGTCAGGAGTGACAAGTCCCTGGAAAAGGGCATTATGCTTGGTAAAGTAGAGAGTGGGCGAAAGATTGGCAGACCCTTGATTAGATGGGGTGGTATGGTGGCTATGGCATATGTAGCAATGGTGGCGGGGATGGTGCAGGGCCAGGCCATGGCTGGTTCTTGAGCTATAAATCAGAACCTACTCAGCATCACCTAACAATAGCATGAACCCTCTGACGTGCCCTGCCCCCAACAAAACAAAATCAAACCATGCACAAAAGTCAGTTCTAAGAGGATTCAATACTTAGATGTGAAAGATTATCAAGATCTTGAGCCCTGGTGTGACATTGTAAGATAAGCACTGGACTTGTAGCCACAAGGTTGGCAATTCAAACCCACCAGCTACTCCCAAAACCCTACACAAGGCCACTACGAGTTGGAACCAAGTTGACGGAATGCAAAAACATCAAGATTTTACAAAATACATTGGGGTGTATCTTTATAGCCTCAGGGTTTTTTTTAAAACACAAAAACAGGCTTAGAGTTAAACCAAGACAGATTAGTTGTGAGGTCCATTCTATACCATCATGATTTGTTTTAACAGAGGGATGAATATCCTGGTGTGGCATTGTAGGATCAGCACTGGACTGTGAACCACAAGTTTGGTAGTTCAAACCCATCAGCTGCTCCTCAGAAACCCTATACAGGGTCACTATGAGTTGGGACCTACTTGACGACACTTACCAACAACAAAACATATATATCTTTTTTATTCCACAAACAGTTATTGGCTGTACTTGATGTGTACCAAGTCCTGAGTGTCCTTCTGCCTTCACAGAGCTGATATGTAAAAAAGAAAGAATTGTGAATTTGGGGGCTTCAAAAAGTTCATGGGAAAATTCCATTCTTATTATTTCAACAAAAAATATTTTAATCCAGTGGGATTCCTGACACTGTATTTACATTCCTGAAAGGAAAGAAGAGAAAAAGAGACTTGATTAAAAAAAAAAAAAACTTGAAACAACCTTGAAAGTAAGACTAGTCCTTACAAAGAAGCATCCCTGGCTCTGTGCATAATGACTAACTCTACAAATAGCATCTCTTGTGTGAAACCATGTGGGATGAATTTAATTCTGCTCTGTGACTGAAACTGAGGGAAGATATGTGCCAGATACGTCATGGGATGTCTCTGCTGAATACGGGATTCTGGGGTCCCCATGTTTGTGTAACAATGTGTTGAAATCTAGCTAGGACACAGAAGTTGTGGCAGATGCTGTGTGTTCTGCCTATTTCCTTGGTCCTCACGATGCCCATACATGCTGAAGGTGTTCTACTACTGTAAGCTCCTTACTCTATTGCAAGATTTTGCCTGAGAGTTTTCCTTGATTCAAGCATGGGACCACCCAGAAGTGTTGATAAATTCATGCCTTCAGGAGCAAATCTCAGCTAATGATGGGTGGGAGTTGCAAACACAGTCTAGCTTCCTTGTCCCTTGAGGGGAAAAATTCTGCAGCACATTCTACATTGTCTCCCCAAACCCCAAAAAGGATTCAACCTCAGTTGCATAGACTGGTAACCTGCTCAACAACACAGACTCGCTTCCCTGACTCATTTCTCCACTTCCTTACGAGTCATTACTGAGATAATCAATTTGCTCCAAATCCTTACATCAGCGTATGGTCCTCGGAAAGCTACCTAAGACAAGGGAATGAGGACACCTTGGGGATTAAGGCACGGACAAAAGAAAGTTTATCTGTGTAGAACCAGAGACTGAAGGGACCACCGGTTCCCAAGGAGGGGACCCAGACTTAGCTGTAGTTGTTCCTGTGATAGTTTTTACTCATAATGACAACAGAATGGGGATCTACCTCGTCCTTCACAATTGTTACATTTTGGTCCATGTTGCAGCCACTGTGTTGGTCCATCTCACTTGGGGGGCGGGGGGGTCTTTCTTCTTTTCATTGACCTGTGAAAATAGGCATAAAGACTTGATCCAAGAATTCACAGAGACTATGACAGAAAGTGGTGGTGGAGCTCAGATAGAGAAAAGGAAATGCCACTCACTACTAGGCTGTCCAAAGGAGCGTTGGGAGCAACAATCCAGCTCCTGGGGTAGCTAAGCTGTGGTCTTCTCCCTGGGGCCCACTTTATATATGTATACCTCTAATGTGAATCCTGGAGTCCTGATGTGGTGCTGTGAGTTAATGCTCTGGATGGCAAAGCCGACATTTCAACCTCACCAGCTGCTCCCCGGAAACCCCATACAGGGTAACTATGGGTCATAACTGACTCAACAGCACTTAACAACAACAACAGGAATGTAAGTCCTGGTGTGGCACTGTGGGTTAATGCGCTGGACTGCAAAGTCAGTTTGAACTGCAAGTTTGGCAGTTCAAGCTCACCAGCTTCTCCTTGGAAATCCTATACAGTCACTATGGGTCAGAACTGACTCAATGGCACTTAACAACAGCAACAATGTGGGAATCTTGTTGCTCTTAGCAAGTCTCCTTCCATGCCACATCGTTCTGGGCTCAGCAAAGCAGTTCTAATTGGCTAGTTGTCTTGATGTTTCCTTAGTGGTGTATGGGAGAAGGGAGGATAAGCTCAGTTCAGCTCAATAGCTAGGGGAGTAAGAAGAGGGACCCACCCTTGCACTAATACCTACCTTGTCGCCTTCAATGTGAGAAGATACTAATTAGTATTTGTTGGTTGCAAGTAACAGAAGCACCTTGAACAACTTAAAGAGGGAAACAGGGAGAAATAGGAAGGTAACACAGAACCCAAGAGCAGAAATGCAGTTGGGTTCAGTGAGGAACTAGAACCAGAAAGACCCAGGGTTCACTCTCTCTTCATGCTTTCTGCGCATCTGCTTGACTCTCCTCTGCTGACCAGCTTCTCCATTCCTTTGAACAGGAGGTACATGGCTGAGGGAATATGACTCTTGTCTGAGCCTGGGTTCGCTAAAGGAGTAAAGCCAGAGAAAGAGATTTACGTCAAGGAAATGACATGCATTTGTGGGGACTAGCCAGTCTCAAATCTGTAGGTCAGGCAGCAGGCTGGAGACTCAGAAAACAAAAGTCAGGCAACAAAAAGTGTGCAGGCTCAAGAGAGAAGGAGTTTTCCAGATCATATATGATTTCCAGAACATATACTGGAAGCAGGCCATGCCCCACAAAGAAATTCCCCCTTTCAACTGATTGGCTTCTCATATCATATGGCATTATATTGCATTATGGAAGTGCAACCCATCCCACATCTGTCAAACCACTGAGAACTATAGCTTAGCCAAGTTGACACGTAACATTAAACATCACACACACAAAAGGAAATAATAATAATAATGCTTGGTATTAATAAGGCCTTGGAGGCCAGGATAGCCAGACTTCATCTTTCATACTTTGGACATATTGTCAGGAGGGACCAGTCTCTGGAGAAGGTATCAGATTTGGTAATGTGAAGTGTCGGAGAAAAAGAAGACCCCCAGCGAGATAGATTGGCACAGTGGCGGCAACAATGGGCTCACACATGGCAATGATTGTGAGGTTGGCACAGGACTGGGCAGTGTTTTGTTCTGTTGTGCATAAGGTGGTTATGAGTTGGTACCGTCTCAATGGCACCAGCAAATTAACATGGTGTGGGTCTACAGATGATAAAATGGACACTATCTGGTTTAATGTGACCCATGTGCTGAGTCGCTGGCTGAGCTTATGCCGTGGCACCCAAGCTAGAAGACCTTGGCTCCTTTCACTCTGCCCATGCCCTGGCTCTCCTCCCTCTAGCACCTGGCTCTCATAGCTCCCTCTCCCCATATCTCTGTCCCCTCACTCTCCAGGAGGTAACCCCAGTGTGCGTGCTCCTATACTCGAAGTAGAAACTCCAGTGCTTGGCACAGTTGCATCATCTCTCAGTTCCTTCATAGGTGAACAATACCACAAAAACACCTTTTTGCAGGGCATTCCTGGGAATTAAATGAGATAGTAGGGAAAGGTACCTAATATGGCGTCCAGAATAGTACATTGTTGTTCCTGTTAGTGCCATCGAGTCAGTTCCAACTTTTGTTGTTGATGTTAAGTGCTGTCGAGTTGGTTTCGACTCATAGCGACCCTGTATAGGGTTTCCAAGGAGCAGCTGGTGAGTTTGAACCGCTGACCTTGTATAGGGTTTCCAAGAAGTTTCTGGTAGATTTGAACCACCAACCTTGAGGTCAGCAGTCCAGTGATTATCTTACAGCACCATGTCAGGACTCCAGAACAGCACATAGTAGAAGCTTTCTACAGGTGCTGGTTCATTTTTCCTTCATGATTTCTCACCTGGACAACATCATCCTAACAGGTTTTCATGACTGGAGCTCCTTGTCCCCTGCCCCATCCCAATCTACCCTCCTTAGAGCTGCCTCAGAGAGTTTGTAAAATGCAGCTGTGGTTACAGAGTCCCTGGGAGGTATAGGCAACTATAGCATTAGGCTAGTAATTGAACGGTTGGAAGTTCAAGTCTATCCAAAGACACCTCATAAGAAAGGCCTAGTGATCTACTTCTGAAAAATCAACCGTTTAAAACTCCATGGAGCACAGGTTTATTCTGACACATAAAAGGTCACCATGAATCAAAATGGACTCAACTGTAACTGGTATGGTTTTCTCCTTCTCAAACCCTTTGAAGATTCTCCATGGTCTTTACACTAAGTCCCAAGCAAATGAAGACTACCTGCTATTCTGGACATAAACAGTTTGCTCCTCCTTTTGTTGTCTCCGCATTGACATTTGACTTCAGTCACTCTGGACTTCTCAGGGAGGCCGAAGTAGGCCACAGGGTTCCCTACCTCCATCCTTTGTTTCTGGAAGAATTCTGTCTATTCCCTCTCCATGGGCCTCCAAGGTTCAGCCCAAGGGCTGTCTCCTCTGAGAAGTTACACTTTCTCTCTAGTCTAGCATGAATAAAGCACTCCCTGCTCAACACATGTGAATTCCATTTAAGGACACTTGCCCTGTCATGCTTGGAAAATAGTGATTCACAAATATTTGCCTCCCCCATCCCTGACTAGACTTTAGACCTGTGGAAGACGGGGTCATGCTTCCTTTATCTTGGTTTGCTCAGTACCTGGCTCAGAATAAGGATCACTAATGAGTGTCATTGAAAACCTAAGTAACAAGGAAGCCTGGTGAAAGAATGATGGGAAAATGCAAAGAAGAGAAATGCCTTGGATGCTGCTCACGAAGAAGACTAGAATTCCAAGTCCTTGACAGATCGAGATGAGAAGACGAGCAGACATTTGGAGAGGGGCAACACATTCTGCCATTCCCATGTTTTGTTTTCATCAGTGAGTACTGTGTGTGGTTCTCTTCCTCACAGCATTTGACTGAGCACTGACCTTTGTTGTCCCTGAATTGGAAACATCTGCATTCAATCATGCTCATCACATCTTCCTTCCCTGGGACTCAGAGCTACAGACCTGCTTTTCCCTTGACTGCCCCACTGCTCCTCCATATCAGCAAAAATACTTCCACCCAGATGCATGAAGTATCAGAAAGGTGATAGCTTATATTAAACCTGGGGATGGAAAACAAACTAAGACTTTTCAGGGGTTGCTGTTTGTTCATTAACCTTACCTGTTACCAGTCAATGTACCTCATGTACAACCACCAGTGGAGGCTTATGTGTCCCTGTGATACTGAACAAGTTCCTACCAAATTTCAGAAAATCAACCAATGAAAACCCTGTGATCACAACAGTGTGAGCTACAGCAAATGAAGAGAATGACACAGGCCCAGACAACTTTTCACTCAATTGTACATAGATTGTCAGCAATCATGAGCCAACTTGACAGCAGCTAACAATGATAATGTAACAATAATAGCTACCTTATCCTCTCAAAGTCTACATGGCCTTTGCTTTACTTGAACTTGTTTCCATTGGTGACAAAATGTAATGCTTTAAAACAAACAAATAAATACACAAAAGACGCTTATAAACACTTGGGAAACACCCTACAGAGACAAAGGGGAAAATTGATCCATCCCAATAGTTTGATTTTTCCTTTGATCAATCAGCTATCTGTGGGCATCTGCTGTCTTAGTATCTACTGCTGCTATAACTGAATTACCACAAGTAGATGGTTTAAACAAACAGAAATTTGCTCTTTCACAGTTCAGGAGTCTAGGAGTCCAAATTCAGGGAACCAGCTCCAGATGAAGACGTCCTTTTGGATCTGAGGATGCTTCTTGTCTTCAATCTTCCCCTGAGTCTAGGAGGCTCCCAGCACAGGGTCCCTAGATCCAACCAGCACATGTCTCTTCTCACTTGGTGGTACTGAGGTCCCTTTGATCTCTGCTTTACAAAACTCTTTTATATCTTAAAAGAGATTGACTCAAAAGATGGGGCTTGATGGCAGCTAGGGTGGAAGTGCAGTGAGGTTCACCATCAGCAATACCACAGAATACCAGGCAAAGCAGATTCAGGGCAGAGCTCCAAAACTCAGAATCACATAGATAGGAATATTTTAAAGTTTTGAAGGCTTATAGCTAGTGGAACTTGTAGCAAAAGTAAGAAATCATGTACTTTTGAATCTGCCATGCTCGATGGCCCAGGACCATGAAGGGAGAAGAGCAGAGAGCGGGACCCTACCCAGAGAAGCAGTGATGCCAGAGATGGAGGCAGAGATGATGACGTGGAGAGATGGAGCAGCTGGCAATTCTAGACCCAGAGAGAGAGAGGGACTGTGTGCTGACAACCGGGGGGCAGGCTTGCAGGGTATACCCTTTGGTTAGCTGATGATGCATGGAGGGGAATGTAACCATGGCAATGAAATGATATACGATAGGATGAATGTAAAGCTAATGTTCTCCCATGTAAACTATCATATAATTCACAATAAAACATTAAAAGAAAAAAAGAGGTTGACTCAACATACACTCTAGTCCTATAGATTGCATTGTCCTTCGTTAACTTCATGTTGTTGTTACATGCCTTCAAGTTGGTTCTGACTCAGTGACCCTGTAGAAGGTTTCTGAGGCTGTAAATCTTTGTGGGAGCAGAAAGCCTCATCTTTCTCCTGTGATTGGCATAATTAAATCATAAAGGTTAGGATTTACAACACACTGAATAATTACATCAGATCACAATGTGGAGGATAATTAAATCATATCCTAGCCCACTGGACACATATTTTGGTGAGGGTCACAATTCAATCCTACATCTGCTATTTTCCAGATATGTGGTTTGAGTGTTGAAAATGCCAAAATGAATAAGACACTGCAGGGCTTCATTGTATTTCCCTCCTAGAAGTCTCATAGAGGGGTTAATGAACCTGCTTACTTTGCAAAGTAAAATCCCTGGGCCACAGAGCAAGGGATTCATAATACATATGGAATTAGTGAATGTAAGAATGACAGTCCTTGAATATGACTTCCTGTCAATTACAGAGGGAAGAAGATGACCAACTAAGTACCTATTATATTGACAAGAGTTATGTTATTGCCTTAGTCAACAATAGACATGAAGACAATCCTTGGCTAGGTCAGAGTGATGCGCACTCACAACCTGGATTTTGCTATTCAGATTTCCACACACAGAAACAACCCTATTTTTGTTACATGAAGGTAGTAAGTAGTCTTCTGCTCCAATGAGCTCTTGTGTGCATTTCAATTGTTGATTGTACTTTGCAGTATGTCACATCTGTGGGAGAGAAGGGGGCAGGTAACTCACTGAATTGAGTGTGTTATTGTTGTTGTTGCTGTTAAGTGCCATTGAGTCAATTCTGACCCTTATTGACCCTATATAGAGTTTCTGAAGAGCAGCTGGTAAGCTTGAACCATCAACCCTGCAGTTCAAATGGCTTTGTAGTCTAATGCATTAACCCACAACACCACACCAGGATGGAGTGTAGACATGTGTTAACTCCGGTGAAGAGGAAGGCAATATACAGTAAGAAGAAGGTTGGCAAAAATGAAGGAGGCAGGGGAAGATATGGGTAGGAATGCAAGGGTTAAGGCTACAGAGGTAAATATTATTACATACACAGTTGTATAAGAATGAAACTGGGTGTATTACACAGGATCATCTTTCAGCTTCCATTAATTCTGTGAAGCTAGCTCTGCGATGTGGACTTCTGTGTGAAAGTATGTGACGTTCTATTACACACAGAAAGTAAATGCACACACTGTTGGGAGGGTCACATTTGAGCAATGCTTGGAAATACCTGCAAATAATTTCCAGTAAGTGTCTGGGTTTTGGGACATCGTCACATCTACATCATCCTTAATACAGCCCCAGTGAGAGGCATACTGAAAATAAGACTTGCCTGTTTTATACTTTTGTTTCCATTCTTTTCAGTCTTTTTGTGAAGGAACTCTATGTAGGCTGTTCACAGACTTACACATTCTTAAAACTTGCATTACCACTATTTTTACAAGTATCCACTACATGCAGGCACTGGTAGAAAAGATAAAACTATGGGTTAGGAATTATTTTAGCCTTCTAAAACCTCACTGTCATGTGTGGAAGCGGCCAGACAATGAAATAACAGGAAGGTGGTGTTCCTGGGATAGCAGAGTCCATAAATCCATCCATCCATAAAACCAACTAGAACACTACAAAAAAAATTGTCAAAATACAGAGAAATAGAGAAGAGATCGTCTCTTCAAAAACTGTTGCTGGCAAAACTGGAAATCCATTTTCATAAGAATGAAACAAGATCCATATCTCATACCATAAATAAAAACAACCTCAACATGGATTAAAGAACTAAATGTAAAACCTAGAACTGAAAAGATCTATAAAGATCAATGAAAATATAGAGACAAACTTAGGTGCTCGGATTCATGACATAAATAATACACTATCAAACATATCTGTAAACACACAAACAGCAGAAGACAAAATAGATGACTGGAACCTCCTAAAAATCTTTTGATGTATGCATCGTAAGATTTCACCAAAAGAGTAAAAAAAATATATATATACAGAGTGGGAAAATTTTCTGTTTGGCAATTACATATCAGACAAGAGACTGATATCTAAAACTTATCACAAACTTTAACACCAACAAGAGGACAAATAATCCAATTTGAAAATGGGCAGAGGACATAAGCAGACATGTCACCAAAAAAGACATTCAGGCAGTCAACAAACATATGAATAAATGCACACAATCATTAGCCATTTTGTTATTGTTAAGTGTTGTCGAGGTGGTTCTGATTCATGGCAACCCTGCTTCTGAGAAGCAGCTGGTGGATTTGAACTGCTAACTCTGTGATTTGCAGTCCAGTGCTGATCCTACAAAGCCACACCAGGAGGTTCATTTAGCCATTAGATAGATGCAAATCAAAACAACAACGAGATATATCACCTTACCCCAGTATTAATAACAAAGTTCAAGAAAAAACAACAAATGCTAGGGAGGTGTGGAGAGTATGAGACCCTCCTAGACTGCTGGTGACTCTGTAAAATGGTGCAACTGCTGAGAAAACAGTGTGGCACTTTCTCAGAATATTGCAAACAGCAACACTGCATGACCCAGCAATCAAGCTAATTGGTATATATCCTGAAGAAATAAGAGCCGTAGCATGAATAGATACAAGCACGCCAATGTTCATTGCAGCATTATTCCCAATAAAAAAAAAAATGAAGACAGTCTAGATGCCCATCAATAGAGGAATTGTTGAACAAACTTTGGTATATACACACAATGGAATACTATGCAACATTGAAGAAAAAGAATGAATCTGCAAAACACTACATAATGACTTCCCACAGATGATAGACTAGGTAGATGCACTACAAAGACCCTCTACAACAAAGCTACGAGAGACCAAATAAACCAAACACAGATGAAAATTCTGATACTCTGAACCTCAGAAGAAAGGTTAGAGAGGTGGATGGAGTGCTTGCTGGGAGGAGAGCCTGAACAGGGACAGAGAGAGAGGAACACTGACTGGTCAGTGGCTGGCCAGATGCAGCTCCACCATCGTGTGAGCAGCTTTGGTGGTGGAAGGAAGCCTGGCAGAGCAGATTTGTGTGGGCACAGGGAAATGTGCAATCTCTTCTTTTTCCTACACTCCCCTGGTGACCATAGGTGTGGCCAGCTCCCACCCTCATCTACCCCAAGGACAGGCCCAGAAGTTCGTAGCCACATGGTTGGGAGTGAAGCCAGTGTGAGGTGGGGGCTGGGTGCGCTGCTTTGGTGCCTGCATTCAGGTGGGTTTGGCTCCATACCTACAAAATCTGCAGAACCACCAGACGAGCATTTAACCAATAACCCTGCCCCCAGCTTCTCTGTGTTCCTAACAAACCCTAAAACCAGCTCCATCAAGGGCCCCCATGAGCCACTTCCAGGTTGAGTACCTGAACATAGATAACACTGAAGTCAATAGGAACTCCATCTAGAGCCAGGAACTCTGTTGTCACATCCCTTCCACAACTGCCTTGTGAGCTTCTGTAATTGCAGAAGCCTCCCTCCCCACCCTACTCCCACCCTGAAGATTTGTCCCTTCTAGGTTCAACAGCTACACTATTTGCTTTTACCAATACGACAACCCCATAATGCCCTATAGAAAACAGACAGTTTTAGCTCACATGAAAAAAAAAAAAAAAATGACAAAGCTGCAGAGCCAGAAAATGTTTCTGAAGAAGAAAAGATTATGGAGCTAACTGAAAAAGAATTTAAAAGAATGTTAATTTAGGTAACTTCAGAGGATCCACAGAAAGATCAAGGAAAGCAAGGGTACAATAAAACCTTTAGAAGAATTCAGGAAAACACTACAAGAAGAGGCAAAATAAATGCAAATTTTGAAACAATATAAAACCTGCAATTAGAAATCCAGAAGATTAATACTAAGATCTCAGAAACAGACAATACATTGAAAAAGCAAAGGAGGAGAAGTGAAGCAATGGAAGCCTAGATTAGTGAGCTAGAGATAAATCTCTATGCTAGAAGAACAATCAGAAAAAAGAATGAGAAGATCAGAGAAAGCTTAGCAGTTATGTGGGACACCATGAAGAGGATCAACTTAGAGGTGATTGGAATTCCAGAACAGGAAGAGACAAGCATAGAGTAAATTGTTGAAGAGTTGTTGGAAGAAAACTTCCTTAACATCATGAAAGATGAGAAGATAAGCATACAAGAAGCTGAATTAATCCCAAACAGGATAGATCCCGAAAGAAGACCACCAAGACATATCATAATCAAACTTTCCAAAATCAAAGACAAAAAAAGAATCCTGAGAGCAGATCGGAAATAATGAAAATTTACGTACAAAAGAGAACCAATGAGACTAAGCTTTGATTTCTTAGCAGAAAACATGCAGATAAGAAAGCAATGGAATGACATATACAAAGCTCTGAAAGAAAAAGATTGCCAGCCAAGAATCATACACCCAGCAAAGCTGTCCCTCAAATATGTAAATTCAGATATTTCCTGATAAATAGAAATTAAAGGAGTTTGTAATGATCAGACCAGCTTCACAAAAAATGCTGAAGGTATTCTTTGGACTGAGAACCAACAACAGCAGACAACAACCTGAGATTAGCACACATGACAACACCACCCAGAACTCAACCCAGGTATAGTAGTATTTAAAGTAAAACAAGCCTACAAGACTGAAAATAAGGAACCAGAAGTATCAACATATAATTAAGTTAACTACAAAGCAAGAGCGGGAATACAGATACAGAACTTCCAAATGGCAAAGAAGTCACGTAGATTTCAACATAAAACAGACTTTAAAGAAGGGAAAAATTTCAATAAACTACAGGGTAACTTCAAAGAAAAGCAATAAACCTGTACATCAAAATTTTTAAAAAGAGGAAAATCAGAAAGATTTTGTAAACATTAACTCAACAGAAATTAAAATGAAAAGAAAACCCACAAAGAAAATGAACTCAGCATAGAAAATTATATGGAGCAAAAGAATCCAGCAGCTCCAAAAAAAAAAAAACCACACACACAGAAAAATGACAATAATCAATTCATACCTACTGATAATTACACTGAATATAAATGGATTAAATGTACCAGTCAAGAGACAGAGAGTAGCAAAATGGATAAGAAAGCAAGATCATACAAGAGACATACCAAAAAGATGGAGACAGCCTAAATGCCCATCAACAGAAGAATGGTTAAACCAACTTTGGTATATACAAACAATGAAATACTATAAAATGCTGAAGAATAATGATGAATCTGTTAAACATCCACACAACATGGTTGAACTTAGAGGACATTATGCTGAGTGAAATCAGTCAACCACAAAATCGATCATAAAAAAGTTTTTATGAGACCAAAGTGATAAAATGTTAAGAAAAGGTATTCTTGATAAAAGGATCAATCTATGATGGTTATTCGGGGATATAGGGGAGAAAGAGTGGAGGGGACAAGGGAAGGGTAAATTATTCATGGACTAGAGGGTTCTGGTATGGCGCTATGGGTTAATGCACTGGACGGCAAAGTCAGTTTGAACCACAAGGTCGGCAGAGCAAGCACACCAGCCTTTCCTTGGAAACGCTATACAGGGTTGCTATGGGTCAGAACCGATTTGACGGCACTTACAACAACAACAAGAGGGTAGACACATGTTAACATGGGTGACAGAGCAGGCAATATATAACAAGAGGGATGTTAATAGAGGAAAGGTGAAGGTAGAGGGAGAGACAGGGAGGAACGAAATAGTTAAACTGAATAGAGGTAAATACTGTTAACCACTGTTACATGAACACAATTGCAATCATTGTAATGAAGCTAAGTGTATGATTTGTTGAGTGTAAAACTAATGATCTGCTCTGTAAACCCTCATTAAATTCACAGTAAAAGATTTTGTTTTGTTTATTTGTTTGTTGTTGTTTTTTAAAAAAGGGTCGAAATGCATAAAGTGAGGGGAAGAGATAGTCTCTTCAACAAATGGTGCTGGGGAAAATGGAAATTTATTTGTAGAAAAATGAAATGAGACCTGTATTAAAACAACAGCAACAACAAAACACCACATAACGTGGATGAACCTGGAGGATATTATGCTGAGTGAAATTAGTCGATTGCAAGGTGAACAGATATTATATGAGACAACTACTGGAAAAAAGTCAAGAAAAGGTTGTCGTTCTATTATAAACTTTCTATGATAGTTGCCAGGGGTGGGAGGGAAGGAAGAAATTATTCACTGGGTAGAGTGTAGATGCGTGCCAACTTGGGTGATGGAGAGAGCAATTAAAAAGAAAAGGAAGGAAAGGAGAAGGAGGAAGGGGTAAGAAAAAGGAAATTGTTTTCTTCTTTTTTTGTGGGGTGAAGTCTAGTTGTTTTTTGTTTTTCTCATGTACTGGAAGAGGAGCAATGTATAATCATTTTCTCATTAAAAAAAAACTTATACAACATTTTCATTTGAAACATGGCGGGCAGATTACAATGGCAGCATCTTCTGTATTGTTATAGCAAGTTTAATACAGGACAGTCTGACCTCTCATTCCATCTTAATATTTTTATTTTCTCTAATAACATGGCCTCTATAATGGTGACTTGTGGTACTCAGATATGTTTTTTTTTTTCTTTCCAGATATGTTTTTGAAATCTGCTTTGTATATATGTTGTTGGTAAGTACCGTGGAGCCGGTTCTGACTCACAGTGACCCTGCACAGGGTTTTTGAGGCTGCAAATCTTTACAGCAGCAACAAGCCTCATCTTTCTCCTGTGGAACAGCTAGTAGTTTCAAACTGCCAACCTTGAAGTTCGCAGCCCGATTCGTAACCACTACGCTACCAGAGCTCCTTGCCTTGTATATAAAATAAAGTAAAAATAAATAAGTACATATTTTTAAAGAAACTGATGAAGTAAAAGAGCTGAACAGAAAATTTCAAAGGGCAGCTATAGAAGACAAAAATAAATGTATTCCTATGTTTGTTGTTTAGTGCCTTCGAGTCGGTTCCTACTCATAGAGACCCTGTGTAGGGTTTCCAAGATTTTTAATTCTTTGTGGAAGCAGAAAGCCTCATCTTTGGTCCTAAGAGCAGCTGGCAAGCTCCAACTATAGACCTTGTGGTTTGCAGTCCAGAAAGCCTTGAATTTTCGAGAAATGAAGAAATTGGAAAAGGTTCTTGAGATTTAAAGGTACAATGTTGTTTTCTTTCATGTATTCATTTAATTTAAAAATATATAAAATAAAACTCCCTTCTGACACTGGAAAAAAATGTCAGAATAAACTTCTTTAGAACTATATAACCAAAGACTTGCAACAGTCTGAGAAGCATTTCCTCGGAAAATACTGCTGAGTCTCCATAAGAACAGTACAGTAAGTGCATTGTAAGCTGACCTATTCCATCCTCTGACTCTCTGTCCAGCTCTGCAGTATCCTTGAAACCCACCAGCCTCACAGTGATGCTGGTCATGAAAATACACAGTCACCAGAGGAGACAGACTTGTATTGAAGTCCCTCATAAATTCATTCCCAGAGAATTGTCACTGATTAGTCTGTGTAGGTGTTTCCTGAAAACAAAAACAAAAAAACACCCTGTGTCAGCATTTTCTCATTATTCGATCTGACTCACAGCTTGCTCTGTGGTAAAATTCCTATCCTCAAGGTGTTTGCTGTAAAGAATCAATAGCAGTTGTTTAATAACGCATGAGGCTTCTCTTGCACTCAGGACAAGCAAAAGCCAAAGGAAGATCTGGATCAGGATGTCTGGGTGGGGTAGAGGTGGGACTGGGGGGTAGGGTGGTGAACGGCTCTAAGAAATGTGAAGGATTCTATTTCTGGACATCTGAAAAATTGCACATGTATGTGCATAAGTCTAGGACAGATCTGAAAGGGTCCCTGTCTCTTAACTCTTTGAGTAGGATGTAGCCATCTTTGAGCGGAGCAGTGTGGTTTCAGTTCAAACCCCATTTTATGTTGTATAAATTTGTCCTCACTGTAAAATGATTGAACTGAAACTTATCACAACAAATTCTTCATCATAATCACTGTCACTTGCTGTATGTGTAAGTTTTACATGATCAGAAGTCTTCGATCCTTTTCTTGCACTAAGGCAAGTCTAGTAAAAACTGTATGTACCTGCTCCAATTCAACTACAGATTCTTAAAGACACA
>NW_006408668.1:4663020-4663845 GCF_000296735.1 Chrysochloris asiatica | reverse complement strand
CAGTGACATTTGCAAAAGGAGGTGTGGGTAAATTCTACACAATTTTTCCTCCTCTTCCCTGTCACACCTTCTTTGCCCAGCCTGGATGACTTCAGGTGGGTGGGTGAACACCCCCAAAAAAGTCCAGTGCTGAGCCCACAGTTTTCCCATGGCACAGAGAGAAAGAGCTTGGCAGCTGCTTATGATGTCAGCTTAGGAGTCACAACCCTAAAATTAACTTGTGCAGGACCCTTAACTCTGGCCTATCTAGCAACAAAAAAGCAGGTCCATCAGGACTGAGAGACAAACTATATGAACAATCTGTAAAATTCCAACATAAAAGGATGCAACTATCTCAAGAATTACACTGTGCACACACAGATGCCTAACTGACCTTCAGAGACAAAAATAGTAGACAATCTTTCTCCCATTAACTTCCCAATATCTATCTGCGGCACCTCTACAGTGGTGACTAGAGGAGAGGCCTGAGTGAGCAGACACTGCCACCCACTGCCGGAGGCTTCTATGGTGCACACACACTGCTTGTGTAGCAAGGGGACTGGACAGTCGGCAACAGTTTTATTTTTGTTTCAAAGTGGTAGGTTTTGTCTCTGCTTTTATATTGCTCCCACTTTTGGTCCTTTTGATGACAAGTTTTTCCTGGAGATGGAAACTTTTTCTCCCTATGTTACCCAAGAAGAGTCAGCAATTATGGTCATATAGGTAAGCTATAAGCATACCCCATAATATTCCACCATTGAGACAAGAGCCAATAACAGCTGCTAAGCATTACATGTGAAAAGGGAAGCCTATCTCCTGATCATATCTACCAGGAGACACCCAGTA
>NW_006408668.1:4660510-4661870 GCF_000296735.1 Chrysochloris asiatica | reverse complement strand
CAATCAAAACATTCCAGGATAAACAGAATCTAAGAGATTTTGTAAAAACCAATCCAGCACTTCAAAACATCCTAAACGGAGTTTTTGGACTGAAAACCAACAAGTACAGACAACAACTAGAGATTGACAGGTGTGGCAACACCACCTGAAACTCAGACGATGGATAGCAAAGTCCAGAACAGAACAAAACTACAACAACAAATTCAAAGGAGAAAGGAAGTCAACTGAAGATCAAAATAATATCAATATCAACAAAGGGATAAATGTAGGAACAAAGCTCAAGGTGGTGAGGATGTCAGGTAGATTACAGGATACAATAGATTCTCTTAAATGGAGAGAAAAGTTAATAGACAATAAGGTAACCCCAAAGAAAGTTAATATTTCACAACTTACCATGAAAATGAACTTCCAAGCAGAACATGAAAACTAAGAAGAAACCAACAAGAAATAGCACAAAAAACACAAACTCATCACAAGAAGGTATGTAGCACAAAGGAACACTCTGTACTACCAAAAAAATTAATATAATGGCAGCAAATAATTCATACCTATTGATAATTACCTTGAATGTCAATGGATTGAATGCACCAGTGAAGAGACAGAGAGTGGCAGATTGGATAAGAAAACAAGACCCTTCAATATACACCTTACACACAAAGACAAAAACAGACCAAAAGTTAAAGGATGGAAAAAAATATAACAAGCTAACTGCAACAATAACCAAACAGGAGTGGAAATTCTAATTCTGATAAAGTAAACTTTAAGACAAAAACCAGCATAAAAGATAAAGAACACTATCTCATGATCAAAGGGTCAATTGAACAAGACGACATAACCATAATAAATACCCACACTCCCAATGAAAAAGCATCAAGTTTTTTTAAAGCAAACCTTACTAGAATTGAAGACAGAAATAGATAAATCTACAATTATAGTGGGAGATTTTAATATACCACTTTCGAAAAGGGACAAAACAACCAGAAAGAAACTCGACAAAGTTACAGAGGAACTAAACAGCACAATCAACCAACTTGACCTCATAGATGTGTACAGAGCATCCAACCCAACAACAGAACGATATACTTTCTTCTCCAGTGCACATGGAACATTCTCCAGAATTGACCATGTGTTAGGTCACAAAACAAGCCTCCATAAATTTACAAACATCAATGTAGTACAGAGCATCTTTTCAGACCACAATGCTATAAAACTAGAAATAAGCAACAAGAAGACGTAGGAAATAAAGTCGAATACATGGAAACTGAACAACACCCTTCTGAAAAGCAACTGGGTAAAAAAAGAAATTAAACATGAATTCATAAAGTTTCTAGAAAGAAACAAGAATGAAAACACAACATAC
>NW_006408668.1:4653953-4657128 GCF_000296735.1 Chrysochloris asiatica | reverse complement strand
ACTGTGAGGGTAGGAAATATAGAGGTAGATGCTTTTTGACAAAAGGAGGAGAGTGATTGCTTTTGAAGCCCAGGAGTGGAGGTCCCTCGGACCATCAAATGAGAAGAATGGAGAGCAGGATCCTAACCCGAGAGGCAGTGACGCCAGGGATGGAGACAGAGATGATGATGTGAACTGTCCAGGAGAAAGAAGTGGCCAGTCATAATCAGAGGAGTCCTGGTGTGGCACTGTAGGATAAGCACTTGACTGCAAGGTTGGTTTGAACCATGAAGTCGACAGTTCAAACTCACTAGCTAGCTGCTCCTTGGTAACCTATACAGTGCCGCTGTGAGTAGGAACCAATTCTAAGGCACTTAACAACAACAACAAACAACATTCTAATCAGAAGGCAGCATTAAAAAAATACTTTCTTAGTATTATCAATCATTTATAACCTGAAAGACTGTGTGTTTGGTTATCGGAAGAATTGCTGTGCAATTCCATAACCCCAAGAGCACATCTCTGCTCTGATAAAAAGATTTGAGAGCGTAAGCTGTAAAAAGAACATAACCAGCAGAGAGAAATGCACTTTTTCAAATCCCCTGAGTCTGATTTCAATGGCTGCATTTAAAAGTCCTATCATTAAAATAAGTTTAAATCCCGTGATGGAAAGAAATGTCATTTTCATCACTGTTTTAATGGAAAAGTTATTAGCAGCCAGGAGATGCTTTGACAAATGGAGGAGGCTTAGTCCTCTAACTTGGGAGGGGGGAACTCTGGGAGGCCCAAAGGCTCCCGAAGACTGTGGTCTGTGTTCTTCATGGTGAACTACTTCATTTCCCAAGACCTCTATTTTTTCTGAGTGCTCAATAGGTCATGGGCACTTGTCAAACCTGTTAAATAGCACTGTGAGATTTAATAAGCCTTCACTGGTACAAAAAAAATAATAATAATGAAAAGTGCTAGGGCTAACACATAAAATCTTCAGCAGACCATCTTTTTCTTTTTCTTTTTTTTTTTTTTTCTTAATGTAATATTTTGTTTGATTTGGTTTTGTTCTTTTTTAATGCTTTATTGTGAATTATGTGATAGTTTACATGGAAGGACATTAGCTTCACATTGTTCCAATCCCCTTCATGCATCATGCATCATCCACCAATCAAAGGGTATATCCCACAAGCCTGCCCTCACTTCCCCTCCCGTCATCCGCACACAGCCCCTCTTCCACTCTGGATGCAAAGTCCCCAGCTGCTCCCTCTCCCCATCCGTCATTGTCATTGTCTCTGCCTCCATCCCTGGCATCATTTCTTCTCTGGGTAGGGTTCCGTTTTCCACTCTTCTTCTTTAATGTTCCCAGGGACCTCTGCTCTTAGACTGAAAAGTTAATCACTCCCCTCCCTTTGCCTCAAAACGTGTATCTTTACGTTTCCAGCCCTTACAATCAGTCCTGAAAACAATTATTTGCTATTGTACTGCAAGAGACCTATCTGCATCTCCTTTCATCAGCCTTGCCTAGATAGATTGGATACTACTCAGTGGAGATTCTACCTTCCTCCATGCCCTCTGAATCTAGGTTCCCTCTTGAAAGCTTGTAAGCCAGTCACTTCTTGCCTTTGTTGCCCCTTTCCCCACCCCCCCAATTCTGGGTAGCCAATGTCCAAGTTGCCCATCCCTGTCTACTCTGTGTGTGGAGGGGGTGGGAATGATCCTTGCTGTAAGGATTTGTTCCCTCTTTTGAGCTACTGCTTTCATATGTGTAGGTCAAGTTCATCAAATTGTATCAGAATACTCTTTTTTCCCCTCTCTTCTTTTTACTTCTGGTTGAGTTCTGATCATCCAGTCATTGAAGCCAGTTCAAGTGGGTATTATCTGCAAGTGTGGGTGTTCTTGTGTATATGCCCTCTCTTCTTATCAGCTAGATGCTTCACTTTCCACTCTAGTCCTCTGTGGCTATGTCACGGACTCTGGGTCCAAGAGTTCCCTGGACTCTTTTAAAAATAGTGAAGCTCCCAGAGAAACCGTATGAACATCAATGAAAGTATTCTTAATGCACTGAAACTCAAAAATAGAACTCTGAATGCTCTGAGAGAGAAGAAACCAACTGTCAGGAAAATATTCCTAAATAGCTGTGTGCATTCTTCATAGTTGAGGTGGCAGTACACTGGGGGCTAAGACATAAGGAATTTATCATTTCCCCATGCAAATCCCTTTCAAGAGGAAAGGGACACCCATTTTACCCATGTTTCAATTTGCTGTGGTCACAAACAGAGGGCCACTTGAGTGGTCACAAGAGTGGAGAAGTTCTGGTAATACTTGAGTCCTGCTGAAGACTTACAAGGAGCCCTGGTGGTACAACAGGTAAACATCAGCTGCCAGCGGAAAGACAGAAACCTGGCAATGTATTCCCACAAAGACTACAGCCGAGAAAACCCTACGGGGCTAATCTCCTCTGTCACGTGGGGTCACTATGAGTCTAAATAAGCTTGATGACAGCTCACAACAACACTGCTGTTACATGCTTGTTATTTTTGACAATGAATCAATGGCAGCTCTTTATGATCCCATGTTGTCAATGCTAGAACTGCTTCATAGGAGATTCAGACTTTTCACAAGCAGATACCAGGCTTGTCTTCAGAGAAGCTTCTGACTGGGTTCAAACAACCAACCTTTTGACTTGTGCCACTCCTACGTACTTACCTGTGCTAAACCCTGTGTGGGCAAGGCCTCATTTAGCCCTTTCAGTAACTCCACTTCCAGCCAGTCGATTCTAACTACTGGTATCCCCATAAGTGTCAAAAGAGAACTGTGCCCCATAGTGCTTTCGATGACTAACTTTTTTGTAAAACTAACCACTCATCTGTCAATTTTTCACACTGTGGTGACTTGTTTTTTGCTGTGATGCTGGAGGCAATGCCACCAGGATTTCAAATACCAGCAGGCTTCAGCGGAGCTTCCAGACCAGATAGATTAGGAAGAATGAGAAGTAGACCACTTGTTAATGGTTAGCCACTGAAAACCTTATGAACAGCAATGGAATCTTGTCAGTCATAATGCCAAAAGATGAGCCCCTCAGGCTGGAAGGTGCTCAAAATACGACTGAGGAAGAGCTGCCTCCTCAAGGTAGACTTGACCTTAATGTCATGGATGGAGTTATGCTTTTGGAACCTTCATTTACTGATGTGGCACAACTCAAAAT
>NW_006408668.1:4651309-4652368 GCF_000296735.1 Chrysochloris asiatica | reverse complement strand
CATCTACCTGGAGGCAATCAGACAGCATAAATAATCATCATCATCATAATAATAATACCAATGAGATGGATTGACACAGTGGTAAAAAGAATGCGCTCCAGTGTAACAATTGTGAGGGTGGCACAGGATGGGGGAATGTTTCCTTCTGCTGTGCATAGGGTCTCTAGGAATCAGAACTGACTCAATGACATCTAACAACAACGACAGCAATTTTTTGGAAGTTTATCACCAAGGCTCTCTTCCAAGACACCTCTGGATGGACTCGAACCACCAACCTTTTGGTTAGCAGTCAAGTGCACAGACCAGTTGCCCACCCAGGGACTTTTTGGCAATGCTATTCCACCTGTGACATAGTTGAGGAGACCAAATACTAGAGAGGTTAAGAAGCTTGGCTGAGGTTCACACAGCTCACACATGTCAGAATTTGTATTCAATTCCAGGTGTTGAGACTCGGAGCCCAAACTCTAAACCACTTGGTTGGTATTGTTGCTGTTAAGTGCCATCTTGTCAGTTCTGATTCATAGTGACCCTGTATAGGATTTCCAAGGAGTGGCTGGTGGGTATGAATCACTATCTTTGCAGTTAGCAATCCAGTGCTAACTACAAAGCATTACACCAGCATTTGGTTAAACTGCCTCAATTAAAAAAATGCATTTACACAAGAAAACCATCCTGACAGAAGACAATACTAAGGGATGGCTCTCTCTTGGCCTTTTCTCATGTGTCCACAGGATCTCATCCTGAACATTAGCATTTGTAAATCCGTTATAAGTTCCCTTATAACGGATTTACAAAGACTCTGGCTTGCTTTGGCCCCAAATCAACCTCATGACACCCTACTGCTAATCAGACCTGTTTCTCAGGTCACCATTCTAAATTCCTGTGAAAAGAATCTTATGTCTAATTCATCCTTTCAAGCCAGGTTTATAGATCAAGCCTCTCTGGTCAAACAGCACTCAGTTGTCCATGTGTTAGCTGGTCCACCCAGTCAGCTGAGACCAGTGGAGAGGCAGCAGCAGAACACAGCCATTCAAGCATAAGATTCAGGGAAGGAGAGGA
>NW_006408668.1:4633105-4649929 GCF_000296735.1 Chrysochloris asiatica | reverse complement strand
GGACCTAAAGCTTCAGTTCCCCTTATTCTCCTTTCTGGGCCTCTAAAATAATCACATTTTATGGTCTTGGGTATTTTGGTTTATTTCTATTTTTTTATTTTTTGCAATGCTCCCTAATAAATGTATCTAGTATCCATATTTGGTTTTTCTTTCTTTAGCGACCAAGTAGTGATACTAGGTGCATATCTGAGATCCCAAGGAGTTCTGGTAGCATAGTGGTTACGAATCGGGCTGTGAACCGCAAGGGAAGCAGTTCGAAACTACCAGCTGCTCCACAGGAGAAAGATGAGGTTTTTCTGCTCCCGTAAAGATTTACAGCCTCGGAAACTCTGTACAGGCTTAGTTTTGGTCAGAACCAACTCGATAGTACTTAACAACAACTTTCATTGAACACAAAGTCATAGCGTGACAATCACAACAATTAAGTGAAGCAGGACTTTTATTACCCACTCTTTACAGATAAGGAGTCCTGGCATCACACTGGTTAAGTGCTTGGCTGCTAACCTAAAGGTCAGTGGTCCGAACCCACAGGCAGCCCTATGGAAGAAAAAGGGACAAAGTGGCAGTCTGTTCTTATAGTTGTTGTTGTTGTTGTTGTTATGTGCCGTGGAGTCGGAACCGACTCATAGCGACCCTGTACAGGGTTTCCGAGGGTGTAAATCTTTACGGGAGTAGAAAGCCTCATCTTTCTCCCGCGGAGCAGCTGGTAGTTTCGAACTGCTGACCTTGCGGTTCACAGCCCGAGTCGTAACCACTACGCTACCAGAGCTCCTTTTGTTCTTATAGTTACAGCCAATAAAATGATTAAGGGTGGGTTGAAATATGTTTAATCCCATCACAACCCTGATTAGATGTAAGGGAGTTTCTCAGGGGTGTGGTCTGCATATCTTTGATTTTTCCAGGATAAAAGAACAGAGAAACTATCAGAGAAAGAGGAAATTATTACCACCAAGAAAGAAGAGCCAGGAATGGAACGCATTGTTTGGGCCTGGGATTCCTGCCCTGTGAAGCTCCCAGATCCAGGGAAAGTTAATGCCAAGAGGCATGGAGATCTCCAAGGAATGCTGGGCCTACAGATGCTGAAAAGAAACAAGGACCTTTTCACAGCACCAATAAAGAGACAGACTTCCCCTAGGGCGGGCACGCTGAATTTGGACTTCCAGCCCCCTAAATTGTGAAAGAATAAGTTTCTATTAGTTAAAGTCAAAACATGTATGTATATGTTTGCAATCTTGGAAATCCTGTGGGGCAAGTCTACTCTGCCTTATAGGATCTTTATGAGTAAGAATAGACTCAAGGGTAATGGGTTTGTACAGATAAGAAAACAGTAGCCAAGAGAGGTTAAGTAGCTTGGCCAAAGTCACACAGCAAGGTGGTAGTGGAGCAGGGCTCAGATCCCCACAGACTGTCTCTAGAGCCTGTGCTGGTGCCCAGTGCTGGATGGCTGGATATAGTGCTGACCATTGCCCTCATAAGGAGCTCTGTTAGCGTAGTAATTACGACTCAGGCTGCGAACCTCAAGGTCAGTTCGAAACTACCAGCTGTTCCGCGGGAGAAAGATGAGGCTTTCTGCTCCCGTAAAGATTTATGGCCTTGGAAACCCTGTGAAGGGTCACTATGCGTCGGAACCGACTCCACCGTATTTAACAACAACAACAATATTGCCGTCATACAGCGCACAGTCCCATGAACACTGGATAAAAGTTCAGTTAAACAAGCAGGCCTGAGACTGCCGCCCTACAAAGCCCTACTTGCAAGGCTGGCAATGTGCTGGTATCTGGAATCTTGGCTGTCAGTGTTCGCAGCCAGTAGTTACTGAGAAGAGAGGTGGGACTACCTAGACTGTGTGAACAGCGTGGCTTACACTGAGCACCTGCTTTCCTCTGGGGGTCTGAAATTTTAGTACGTGCTAGGCAGAGGGTGAAGGAGCTCTGGTAGTGTAGTGGTTAGGAATCGGGCTGCTAACCTCAATGTCGGCAGCTCAAAACTAGCAGCCGTTCCGCGAGAAAGATGAGGCTGTATGCTCCCGTAAAGATTTATGGCCTCGGAAACCCTGTACAGGGTCACTATGAGTCGGAACTGATTCCACCGTACTTAACAACAACAACAACAAGGTAGAGGGTGGAGTTCTGGTGTGGCGCTGCAGGTTAACACGCTGGACTGCAAGGTCGGTTTGAACTGCAATTTCAGCCATGCAAGCTCACCAGCTGCTGAGGGAGGAGTTTGCTGAGTGGCCCCTTGTGAGGGAGCAGAAGGAAGCCTGCACATGGGTGTCTCCAGACTCAGCGTCTTTCCCCCTTATAATCCGGCTGTGTGTCCTTTTTGTGTTGTTGTTGAGTGCCATCAAGTCAGTTCTGGCTCTGTAAATCTTTACTGGAGCAGAAAGCCTCATCTTTTCTCCTGAGGAGACTGCGAGGTTTAAACTGCCAACTTTGGCTTAAGAATTTCAGTCCCACCAGGGATCCTTAAACATCAACCATCGAGTCGGTTCTGACTCACAGCAACCATGTATAGGGTTTCCAAAGAGCGGCTGGTGGGTTTGAACCAGATGTCAGAATCCAGACCTTGTCAGCAAGAAATCTGCATTAGTCTTCACCTCCAACAACTGATGAGCTACTGTGGATGCTTCTGCAGAGTCCGACAGCGCAACACTGGGAGAAATCAGTACCATTTCCTCATCGCCAGTTCACCCTGAATTCTATTCATGACATAAAAAGTAAGTAGACTGTTTTTCCCACTCTGGAGCCTTTATATTAAATGGAGTCACTGGGTGGTACAGTTAATGCGATTGGCATATGTGGTAGACATGAATCACAACTGGTTACTTTTGTTGTTGCTGTTTCAGGGTGGGTTGTTTGTATCTATTTTTTGGTATCTAAAGCGCTGAACCTCAAAGTCTGTTTGAACCACAAGGTTGGAAGTTCAAATTCACCAGTTACTCCTTGGAAACCCTATACAGGGTCACATGAGTCGGAACTGACTTGATGACACTTAACAACAACAATTAAAGGGCACAAATGCCCTCTGCCCAAAAATATCTTCATCAGACCCTTCTAGTCCAACTCCCAGTGTCCAGTCCCTCTAGCGCCAGGTGACCTCCAAGCTACGTCTCCCTACTCGTCTCCTCACTCACACTCTCCACTCCTCCACCAGGACCTGTGAATACTGGTGCCGGTCTGTGTAGCATGCCTGTCTGAGATGTTCTCTGTCTTTGGCAAATGTTTGATGTGAGACTCCCAGGTGTCCTTGCTCAAAAGTAGCGTCCTTTATTTTTAAATTTGGTGGTGGTGGTGCTGGTTGTGTGCCACCAAGTCAGTTCTGACACTTAGCAAGACCCTGTATAGGGTTTCTGAGGCTGTACATGTTTATGGGAGCAGGAAGCCTCATCTTTCTTTCTCAGAAGGACTGGTAGATTTGAACTGCTGACCTTGCAGCCCAGCTCTTAATCCACTGTTCTACCACGGTTCTTTCTTTCTACTTTGTTGTTGTTGTAAAGTGCTGTGAAGTCAGTTCTAACTCATTGCGACCCTGTATGGGGTTTCAAGGCTTTTTAAATCTTTGTGGAAGCAGAAAACCTCATCTTTTTCCCTTGGAGCAATTGGCGGGCTCAAACCGCAGACCTTATGGTTCTCAGTCCAGCGCTTATTTTATGAAGTCACCACATTCCTATTTCCACCTTGTTGTTGCTGAGTGCCGTCGAGTCAATTTTGACCCACAGCAACCCTGCATAGGGTTTCCAAGGAGCAGCTGGTGAGCTTGAACCGCCAACCTTGTAGTTCAAACCAGCTTTGCAATCCAGCACGCAAACCCACAGCGCCACACCAGGACTCCCATTTCCACCTTGTTGTTATTGTTAAATGCTGTTGAGTCGGATCCAACTCATAGTGACCCTTTTACAAGGAGCGACTGGTGAGCTTGAGCCGTCAACCTTGTGATTCAAACCAACTTTGCAGTCCAGCGCATTAACCCATAGCACCACACCAGGACTCCTCCTTAGCCCTGTATAAATCAATCAATCTATCAATCAATCAATCATCTGTGAAATCTAAAAGTTGACAATCACTATCTCAGGGTAGAAGTCCGAACTCCTAAGGCCTGGCATGGGGCTGTCTACAAGCTTGAGTTCACCCACTTTTAGCTTTCTAGCATTCTCTCCTGCCACTTCCTGCCCAAAAGCCCTCAGGGGTCCCAGACCTTCCTTCGAGTCTCTCCTGTAACACAGATGGTCTGTTCCTCTCACCTGGCAAATATAATTTTCCCTGGAGTAGTGCATATGACGGGCATGCTAGACTGCTAAGAGCCTGGCAGGGTACCTCAAAGAAAGGCCTGGCTATCTACTTCTGAAAGAGCACACACTGAAAACCATGAATTAGAGTCAGCAAGGAGCGTGGTGTTTCTCTAGGATAAGCACTAGACTGCGAATCACAAAGCTGGCAGTTTGAGCCCACCAGTTGCTCCCCGGGAGACAGATGAGGCTTTCTGCTCCAGCAAAGATTTACAGTGGACTCGATAGCACTTAACAACAACTGATGGCAGCTGGTTTGGTGCTTCTGGTGTTTATGGCTGTGTTCCAAACTCTTCCCCGGTTCAGCACTGCCACCTCTGCCTCCCAGAGCCTGCCCGGTAGGGTCGCACAGGGGAGCCACTCTGCGCCTCTTTGCTGGATCCAGGTTGCTATTGTCCCACCCAGCAGTTACAGCTGGAAAGGAAATGCATTTCAAGGCTTGAAAGGTGATATTCACAACTTTTAGAGACAAAGTAAGCAAGGATAACTCCCCCTTTGTTATTCATTTGCACTTCGTAAGAACAAAGAGGCCCCTTAAAGGAATTATGGGAAATCAATGCACAAGTAATGAAGAGGAAACCCACAGTTTGCAGACTGCACCTAACAAGGAGGTTTAGATGACATAACTGGCGTTATGCAAGCTCTAACAATGCCACATTTCAGGGTATAAATAGATCACTTTCAGGGGACTAGAAAAGACCTTCCCACGTAGGCATACCTATTCCCTGAGCGTAGTTAGCTTATCTTGGGAGTCTGGGGGCTTCATTTACCTCAAAGACAAATGTCATTGTTTGGAATAAAAGGTAAGATATGAATGAAATGAATTTTGCATTGGGTTAGATGCCATCGGAAATACAGATTTTGCTTTAGTTGGAGAGACAAGAAAACAAGGGTAAACAATGAAGTATTGATTATATTTAATTCTCCTGCAAAACAGATGAGGAAGGCATTGTCTCTTGTATAATTCAATGCCCGTTACACAAGGACTTTGTGATCATTCTGCTTCCAGAAGAAAGCCAAGAACATTAATTTCTTAAAAAAAAAACAAAAGAAACTTCCCAAAACGAGGGCCATCTGTCCCCAGCTCTCTGTCCCACACCAGGCTCCAGGTGTAGATTCTCCCCAGTTCTAGCTGCTCCCAGCCTCCTCTCAGTGACCCCTCTGGGTCTAATGCTTCTGGCTTCTCCTTTGTTTGTGTTTTGTCTTTGCCCATATTATTTTCTCCTTTTTGTTTCATGGTTCACAACTGTGAGGACCCCAGTTCTGGTTCCCAGAACCATAGCCGGGGGTCAAAGTCTCAGAACTTGACTTTCTCTATTCAAGAGTGAGTGGCTTTGAAGGATAAACACTAGACTTCAAATCACAAGGTCAGCTTTTGGGGCACAGGAATCACTCTGTGGGAGAAAAATGAGGCTTTCTGCTTCCACAAAGATTTCCAGCCTCAGGAAGCCTATATAGGGCCATAGCCTATGAGTTGGAACTGACTCCACAGCAGTTAACAACAACAGCAACAATTTCTGGCTCTGCTTTATAGAAGTAAAATCTCAAGACTAAGAGGGATTCATGAACTTGCCCAAGTTTTAACTTCAGAACTTGTTTTCGTCTTTCTTGGCTGTCTGCAGGTCTTAACAGCTGCACTACAAATTATATACACAACCTGTTTGGTACTTGAGATATAAATCAACCAAAATAGGTAGCTATTTTTGTTGATCTATAACTTTTAAAATGTGATTTAGCTCTCAACAAGGGTGATTCAGAGCAGCCTAGCCAAGGCCTGGGGCAACATATTTGTTAGAAGATGTTTGTGAATTGTTTGTTCTATGCAGGGCCCATGTTAGGAGCTATGAAGCTCAGGAAGACATTCAAGCTACAATTCCTGCCCTTGGGAAGCTTAATATCTGGTTCTAATATCTTATATTTGTTCTTGATGTTTCCCTCACCTTCTACATCCAAATGGTCACCACATCCTCAGACCTAGACCTCTAGTATACCCGTATATTTGTCAACCACACATTCACTCAGTCCATCTCTGGACCTGGTCTTTTCCTTGGCACTAGGCACATCTGCTCTGGTAGCATAGTGGTTATGAATTGGGCTGCGAACCGCAAGTTCAGCATTTCAAATCTACCAGCTGTTCCAAGGGAGAAAGATGAGGTGTTCTGCTCCTGTAAAGACTTACAGCCTCGGAAACCCTATACAGGGTCGCCATGAGTTGGAACCGACTCCACGGCACACAACCATCACCACCAGGCAAATATGCTGCACAAGACCTCTTTAATGTATTCCAGAGCAAAAATGTCAGTTTGAGGACTAAGGGGCAACTGACCCAAGTCATAGTATTTTCAAAAGCTTCATATGCATGTAGAAACTGGACAATGAATAAGGGAGACCATAGAAAAATGGATGCATTTGTATAATGATGTTGGAGAAAAATATTAAAAGTACCGTGAAGTGTCAGAACAAATAAATCTCTTAATTTTTAGAAGTACAGTTAGAATCCTCCTTAGAAACAAGGAAGGTGAAACTTTGTGTCTTATACTTTGGACATGTTATCAGGAGGGACCAGTCCCTGGAGAAGGACATCATGCTTGGTCAAGTGGAGGGTCAGCCAAAAAGAAGACAACTCCCAACACAATGGATTGACGCTATGGCAACAACAGTGGACTCAGGAGCAACAATTGTGAGAGTGGTACAGGACTGGGCAGCATGTGGTTCTATTGTGCACAGGGTCTCAGAGCGTCGGAACTGACTTACCAGTACCCAGAAACAAAGGCTTGTGATGGTGAACTTTGTCTAAACTTGCTACCTCATCCACAGGCTGGGCAGATGACCTTTGTCTTGCCTCTCTGATGGGTTTACAGAGAAATAAAAATAAGTTTGTGAAGTGATAAGGAGTCCTGGTGGCACTGCGGGTTAGGCATTGGGCTGCTAAAAGCAAGGTCGGTGGTTCAAAACCACCAGCCACTTCACAGAAGAAAGATGAGGCTGTCTGCTCTTGTGAAGATTTGCAGACTCAGAAATCCTATATAGGGTCGCTTTGAGTAGAAATCAGTGGAAGGGGGTCTTGTTTGGCTTTTGTTTGTTTTTAAATAGAGATGACAGTAGTACAAAGCAAAATGCATTATATAAACTTGAAATGCTAATTCCTGTCATTTTACAACTGGAAAACTTCATCTTTTGCTTAATTTCTGGATTTGCTTGGTTCCAATTTGAGTCAAGGATTGTGGTTACAAGAGACTACCATGTACTGAGCTGCCAGTCTGTGCCAGGTGCATAAATTACCTCACTGTATCATTACAGCAGCCCTATGAGTTGACCACAATCCTTAACAAATGAGAAGACTAAGATTAGAGAACTTTAGAATCTTAGGCTTTTCATTTGTTAAGGTCCCAAAACTAATATGTGACTGCAGGTCTGTCTGACTCCAGACCCCTGTCATGCCAGAAGCCTTGGGACAGGGAACATACGTGCATTCTATTTTATTTTATCATCAAACACATATTTATCTATTTACTGTAGCAAACATATCGATACCAAAACATTTGCCAGTTCAATAGTTTTTCCATCTGTAATTCCTTGACATTTGTTAGTTTCATCATCTTCATTACCACCGGTCCTTTTCCAAATGATTCCACTAACATTAATAGACACCCAGTACCACGCAGACTCTTTTTTCTTTAAGTGTCTTCAACTATTTCATTATTTTAATTGTGATAGAAACATATACAACCCAACATTTGCCAACTGAACATTTTTTACATGACAATTTAGCAATACTGAGTACATTAATCATGTTATGAAACCAGCACCCATATTTATTGGCACATGGGCATTCTTAAACCCTCCAAACCCTGGTGGTACAATGGCTAAACACTTAGTTACTAATAGTGGTTACGAATCGGGCTGCGAACCTCAGGGTCAGCAATTCGAAACTACCAGCTGTTCCATAGGAGAAAGATGAGGCTTTCTGCTCCCGTAAAGATTTACAGCCTCGGAAACCCTGTGCAGGGTCGCTATGAGTCGGAATCGACTCCATGGCACATAACAACAACAACTAATCAAAAGGTTGGCAGTTCAAACTCACCCCGGAGCCCTGTGGGACAAAGAGACCTGGAGATCTTTCTTATTCCCTAAAAATGATAGTCAAGAAAATATTTAAGGTGGGTACTTGCCCCAGGAGAGCTCTCCCTTGTATGAATGGTTCTCCAAATACAATACCACAGGCAAGCAAGGAAGCCAGATTTAGAAAAACAACGCTTACCTACAGCATATTGCTGCCAAAGTCCTCGTGTTTAGCGTGATCAGTGACTCATACCCAGAGGGCACGTGTGTCGAGTGTGTATGGCTGGCAAAATCCTGCCGGGGTACTCAGAACCTCTCTATGGGTGCCACCTTGGATGTTTGTCTTTGTTACTAGTTGGGTCTGGTTGCCGGGACACATTCTTCTACAACACTCATGGGTAAGTGATGTTTTCCCATTTATCAAAGTTGCTCTGCTACCATTGCAATGCTATAAGACTTTTCCCTATGAGCTCCCCATCCTGTCTGAAACTCTTCAGCTATGGAAAGATTCCTCCTCAGCTTTAAAAAAAAAAAAAAAAAATCAAGTTGATATTTTGCTGAATTTGAATAGCAACCAAAAAAGAAGGTCACATTTTAAAAGAAGCAACAGCATGGGATGAGATTGTAATTAAATCCTCTTTGGGCTGGGTAGGGATGATTCATTTCAAGCACATAACATTCTGGAAAGCACGTGATCAAAGGTATTTTTCTAAATAACCTCAAGTGTTAGTCAAGTTATTCTTTAAATTACATGCCAACGACATCTCTTAGCTGGTATTTCAATTGGCACTGCTGAGCCACCGCCACAGCCGGATTTTCCTGCAGGCAGCGCCTGGCCTTGTTTTGACAGTCAGGCCTGCTGCTTTCTACTTGTGCTTTGGAGGCTCACACAGCTGCAGATGCCCAGAAAGGGATGCACTTGGTGGGCTCCACAGTGGTGGAGGTACCTCTGCTTAGGTCTGAGGTCTTCTCTGGACCTCAGATGCATGTATACCCAGTGTGATCTTTACACTGTTGAAATTCTACCTTTTCCAGGAAGCACTGATAAAATATATGAAATATACAGACAACTCCTAGCCACATTCTGTCTAAAACCCCACTTCTTACTGTCACTGACTGTCCCCTTCCTGGCACAGCACTCCCATCATCCGAAGGTAGTACATTAGCTCCAGATTCATGGCAGCCTGACCCAAGCTGAGCAGGCAGAGTCTTTTCAAAACCAAGCTCTCTGTCTTGCAGCCCAGAAAAGTGGGAAAAGCAGATCTCAAGACAAGAGGAAGGACTGGTCAGAAACTTAGAGAGGTACAAGACTGAGAGAGTCAAGAGGGAGAGAGTTGTGATGGTGTCTGAATCACTGATTTCCATTTTCCTTGAAGTCCAGCTACCTTTAGGTCTCGCAAGACACCACATGTTTTTGTTTGCTTTATTGATGTTAAGTGCCATTGAGTCGGTTCTGATTCATAGTGACCTTGCATGGAGTTTCTGAGGCTATAAATCTTTAAGGAAGCAGAAAGCCTCATCTTTTTTGTAAGGAGAAACTGGTGGGCTGGAACCACCAACCTTATTGTCTAGTGCTTATCCTACAGAGCCACGTAGGCTGCCATAATAACAACATCCAAGGGGTGGTTGTAAAAAACAAAAAGTTATTTTCTCACAGTTTGGAGACTAGAATTCCAAATCAAGGCAGTGACTCTCAGAGAGCATCCTACCTTGCTGGTTTAGGATTAGGTTTAGGACCCACCCTATTCATAAGGATTTCAAAAGAAAAACCCTGTTTCCAAATAAGGTCACATTCATAAGTACAGGAGTTAGGAATTAAAATTAGTTTTCTTTTCCCTATAAACTAATCTGAGTGGAACTTCTGTCACTTGCAGCCAAATGATTCCTAACACTTGTACCTGACTCTCTTTCACACAATGACTCTTTCACCTGAAACCCCTGTGACTACACACCTGATCTACTTCAGTAGCCACATTTTCATAGGTGAGCTTTCTTTAAGAAAGTTCTATATATTAATATATAATCAACTCTGAAAAAAATCAATGGATAAGTAGTCAACCCCAATGAAATTGTTTGCTCTACAAAAAGAATTTATTGGAAGAGTTTTTTCTAGAGCAGTCTGTCCTCTAAATTGAAAAGATTCTTTTTGTATAAGTATGCACCAAGAAGGGCTAGTCAAATAAATGGGCATACACCCATACAATGAACTACTTACTATGCAGCCAAGACAAGGAGTGAAGTGTGTCTGTATGTGATAAGAAGAAAATTCCCTAGGACTATTATGTGAAAAAGCCTGTCTGCTATTTTTGTGCACATATAACTTATTGTATATGAGTGTGTGTACACGGCATGAACACCTAATTCATATTGATGTGTGGTTGCTTATTTATTTTATTTTCTAGATGGAATCAAAATACATTTTATAATAGATATTGTTTTGAAAAAAAGGGCGTGAAGAGGTGAAGGAGACTTTTACTTTTAATTTGTTTTTTGTTTTGTTTTGTTTTATTTACTTTCTACTTCTATATTGTTTGAATCACACATATGTATGAATATATTTATGAACACATATATTCTTCCTTATGCCATTCTACATTCTATTAAAATGCAAACTTCATATTATCTTAAACTTAAGCTCCCAAGGATAGATTTTATGTGTTAAGCATAACCTACGTTCTCTGTATCTGTTGGTACTTGTAAACCCTTAAAAGGTCCTGTTTGTGTCTAATGACATAGACAATATCTAGCATAGTCTACCAGAAAACCATATCTCTTCTTCATGCTTTGGAGACAGTGATTGTGGAAAAAGGAGACGAATGGTCATAAAGATGATGATTGAGAAGAAAACAAGGTTCACCATGACTTGAATGTCTGTCAGAACTGTTTTCTTGGATGATGAAGCAAAGGCGTTCTCTCCTGTACCAGAGGGTCACATTCAAGGCCTATGTCAAGGAGCATGGGTGCACATACATTCTTGATACCTTCCTTGGGGAGGGGTTTGTAGATAAAGAACAGCATCATTGGAAGGTGAAAGGAGGTTGGAACTCAGTGAATCTTATTTTCCCAAGTCCTTTCTTTAGGTCAAAGGAACCTTGGTGATTAAGTGCTTGACTACTAACCAAAAAGATCAGCAGTTCAAACCCACCAGCTGCTCCATGGGAGAAAGATGTGGCAGTCTATTTCCATAAAGATCACAGCCTTGGAAACCTATGGGGCAGTTCTACACTGTTTTGTAGGGTTGCTATGAGTTTAAATTGATTCACTACTGGTGGGTTTGGTATTTTTTGGTTTCGTTCCTCTGATCACTCCTTGTCAACCTCAGTTGGGGGAACAAAAAGCCCTTAAAACATCCACTTAGAATTGTTCTTGCAAAAAAAAAGCAAAAAATAGTTACTCAAATTATGTTCTTTAGGGCTTAATTCTCTCACAGAACCTTCCAGTAGCCCCAGCGTACATAGTCATGTATCTTCTACGTCTAAGAAGGAGCCAGAACTCATTGCAGCCCGTGTTACTGAGAAAGCCAGGCAAGAATCATCTGGAGAGTGCTCTAACACCATCTGAAAGGCAGGAACGACCTGGAACACCTGCTCAGGGCCCTAGAATCTAGCCTGTGTAATCCATAATGGTAGCCACTAACCATATGGATATTTAAACTTAAATTTAAATAAAATAGAAAATTCAATTCCTTCATACCACCCCCATTTCAAGTGTTCAATAGCTACCATATTGAACCATTTCCACCATCACAGAAAGTTCTACTGAACAGTCCTGAAAGACTATATGAGATGAGTCCAGAAATCAACCTACAGTACCTTAAGGGGGTCCAAGCTCTAGACTTCATATAGTCAGTAGAAAGAATACTCAAAAATGTCTAAGCCCACACCACAGAATGGGAACTATACATAGCTTATTAAATCCTTACAATAATAGTATACTATAATAATAAATGATTAACTTGAGGAGACCTGGTGGTAGAATGGTTAAGCATTTGACTGCCAACCAAAAGGTTGGCAGTTTGAATTCACACAGGCACTCTGTGGGAGGAAGTTCTGATGATCTGCTCCCATGAAGATTACAGCCAAGAAAAGTCTATGGGGTAGTTAGTTCTTCTCTGCCACATGGGGTCATTATGAGTCGGAATCAGCTGACCAGTACCTAATAACAGCAACAACAAGCACTGATAAGAAAATGAATAAGAAAAACTGTAAGGAGCTCTGGTAGCGTAGTGGTTACGAATCGGGCTGTGAACCGGAAGGTTAGCAGTTCGAAACTACCAGCTACTCTGCGGGAGAAAGATGAAGCGATCTGCTCCCGTAAAGATGTACAGCCTCGGAAACCCTATTCAGGGTCGCTATGGGTCAAAACCGACTCGACGGCACTTAACAACAACAACAAATAAATACTACAGAGAGAAATGGATTAGTTGATATGTATTTCCCATCTCTGTCATGACTTGGAGCTGTGGCACCTCTGGTTCATTCTGTGTGTCCCTTGTCTTTCTGTCCCCTGATCCAACACTCCTTTCAGGCCACTCCCCTAATGATTGTTTTCATACATCTTGCAGAGAATTCTCAGTCTCTCTTTTTTTCAATTACTCAAGATCTCCCCCAGATACACACACCCCACCTCACCTTCTCGCTCTCTTGTTAGCTTGTTAAAGAAATCTGGTAACTGCTTTGTACAAATGTGTACATTTCAGCTTTCCAAAAATATATAGTTTAAAAAAGCAAAGTAAAAATATATTAATGAACTCATAGACAATCAGAAGGTATCAACATATCAGAGGCATCTCACTACTTGCTGAAATCTCTCCAAAGACCCAGCTCTGACAGGGTCTGACCAAGGAGCTGGGGTAGGCAGGAAGTAGTCCAGGCCAGGAGACAAGTATACTCACACCTGCAACAAGCTCAGGTGGCTGCTGGGCAGGGTTGTAGACTCTATTTAAGATGAGTTAGGACTTTCTCTTCACCTGCCATCCAGCATACTCAAGGGATTTGACATTCTGTCCATGCTTGGATGGGTCCCAATTACTCAAAATATAAAAGTCCCCGCCAGTTGCTACTGAGCCATTTCCAACTTGGCTATCTTGTGTGTTCAGAGTAGAATGGTTATTGGGGTTTCAATGGCTGTGACATTTCAAAAGTAGTCAGGCCTTTCTTCTAAATTGCCTCTAGGTGGATTTGAACCAACAAACTTTCAGTTAGTATCCTATGCTTAACCACTTGCGTGACCTAGGGAACTCTAAATTCTGAATCGATTTCTGTCTCCCTGGGATTGTAGAGCATTTGTTTTTATTTGGCCCTCAAATGCTGGCTGTAACTACCCATATGTCCAGCAACGACATGTCTGCCAGGACTTTCTCTGACCTGTGCCACCCACTGTCTCTCAGAGTCCCCCGGGGGTAGGGTAGGGGAGCACTGTGGTCCCAGCATTTTAACAGGAAGAAACCACTGCTGAATAGAGTTGACTTCCCATCAAAAACTAGTTTTTCCCATTGTGAGGAAGTAAAGAACAAGAATGTTTAAGTGCCATCAAGTCAATTCCAACTCTTAGCAACCCTGCATAGGGTTTCCAAGGAACAGCTCATGGGTTTGAACTATCGAACTTGTGGTTCACAGTCCAGTGCTGATGCTACAGCGCCACACCAAGGAATCTAAGAGGACCTTGTTGTTGTTGTTGTTAAATGCCATCAAGTCTTTTCCCACCGATAGCGACCCTGTATAAGGTTTCCAAAAAGCGGCTGGTGAGCTTGAACAACTGACCTTGCAGTTCAAAGCAACTTTGCAGTCCAGCACATTAACCCACAGCACTACACCAGGACTTATAGAGGAGCTTGGATATGTACAAAGGCAATACCCTACGCTTATCTTCTCTCTTCAATGATGTCACCCTGCCTCACCTCCCACACCTAGTGGGTCACCAATCCCTGTTTATTTCCCCCTTTCTGTACCTGCTCCACCTGAAGGACCATCATCTGCTACCAGGCAGCACAGACCCTTGCCTGGCACACTTTTGATCCATATGCCCAACAGGTACCAAGCGAGGATCTACCATACAGCAGACCCTAGGCTTCAGTCTGAGGGCAGTACCGTGTACAAAACTCCATCTTTCTCTGAGAATCGGCACAAAAAAAAACAGACAAAATCAATGCAAGGTGACAGATACAATGGAAGTCCCAGACAGGCATACCTTGCCAGGCCTAGGAAGGTAAGTGAAGGGGGAGTTTGTGGAGGAAAAAGTGAACACTATACTGAGATAAGAGAGATCATTCAGAGTTCTAGTAGAGCAATGCTTGAGGCAAGGAGAGGGTGGGAGCAAGGTCCAAAGACCCACTGACAAATCAAAGACTGGTGGCCCTTGAAGGAGTCCAAGCCCAGCTATGAGATGAGGCCAAGAGGAAGATGGGTCAGGACTAGAAGAGTCACTGGGCAGTGCCTTGAAGCCAGAGCTTATTTTGAATACAATAAGAACCCTGAGGAGCGGGTTAGCAGAGGACCCTCACATTCAGATGTCCTTTGGAAAGATAGCGCCATTCCTTTCTTACAGGTACTGTAGTAAGTTACTTTTGTTACGTGCCATCTAGTCAGTTCCGACTAATAGCAACCCTGTATAGGGTTTCCAAAAGACCCTGGTACACATAATGGATTACAAGCTGGGCTGCTAACCACAAGGTTTGCAGTTTGAATCTACCAGTCACTCTGAGGGAGAAAAATGGGGCTTTCCACTCCCATAAATATTTTCAGCTTCAGAAACCCTATATGGGGTAACTATGAGTCAGAATTAACTCAGTGGCACACAACCACCAACCACTACCATGTAGGGTGGATTCGAACTGCTGACCTTGCAGTTAGCAGCCCAATGTGTAATCCTGCTATCACAAACAATCCAACTAGAGTCAGTTCTGATTCACAGCAACACTCTCTAGGGTTTCTGAGACTGTGAGTCTTTATAGGTGCAGACAGCCTCATCTTTCTTCCAAAGAATGGTAAGAGTTTGAATCACCAACCTTGTAGTTAGCAGCCTAATGCTTAACACACAGGGACACAAGTCACTGCTATTGTTAGGTGCCATCAGGTTGGTTCTGACTCATTGTGATCCGATGTACAACAGAACAAAACACTGCCTGGTCCCGTGTCATCCTCATAATTGTTATATTTGATTCCATTCTTGCATCCACTATGTCAATCTATCTCATTGAGGGTCTTCCTCTTTCTTGCTGACCCTTGACTTTGACAAGCATACTAGCCTTCTCCAGGGACTGGTCCTTCCTAACAACATGTCCAAAGATGAAAGACAAAGTCTCCCCATCATTGCTTCCAAGGAGCAAACCCCTTAAGTGGCTTAAAAACAACAGAAATTTATTGTCTCACAATTCTGGAAGATAGATGCCCAAAGTTAAGATATTTACACGTCCTCCAAAAGTTCTTGAAAATTTTTCTGTTAAGTGTTGAACTATCCTCCCATAAAATGTTCCCTGTACTTATGTGTGCGTGTCTATTTAGAGATTTCTTTGTTATATTAGTGAGGACACATCTGTGTGTGGTGTGTTCTCATCCTAATCACTTCTGAACCATACAAAGAGCAACACAGATACAGACACAGGCATGTTATCTGATGACCACAGAGACAGATGTATCTACAAACCCAGGAAGTTCAAGGATTGCCATAGTTACTTGAAGCTGAAATAGACAAAGAAGGTCCTTCCCTTAGAACCACACTCTGAATTTAGACTTCTGGTGCAACTAAACCAAGCCATGGTATGTTCAATCACCATATTTGCATGGGAAAGTTGGACAATGAATAAAGACCAGAGAAGAATTGATGCATTTGAATTATGGTGTTGGAGAAGAATATTGAAAGTACCATGGACTGTCTGAAGAACAAATAAATCTAGTTAGAAGAAGTACAGCCAGACTGCTTCCTATAAGTAAGGATGATGTGACTTTATTTCTCATACTTTGGACATATTGTCAGTCTCTGGGGAAGGACATCATGCTTGGGAAAATAGAGGGTCATCAGAAAAGAAGAAGATCCCTAATTGGATGGAATGACACCGTGGCAGCAATAATGGGCTTAAACATCACAATAATTATGAGGATGGTGCAGAACCAGGCAGTGTTTATTCTGTTGCGCATAGGGTCACTATGTGTTGGAACTGACTCAATAGCACCTAACAACAATAACAAGCCTCCTGAGCTGTGATAAAACTCATTTCTGCTCTTTAAAGCTGCTGCTTGTGAAATTCCTGTCACAGTGGCACGAGGAGACAAAGTGATCTTCTTTGCCTTTTCCAGCTCTGGATAGTCCTGGGTGTTCCTGGACTTGGAGCTGAATATTCACACGGCCCTCTTCCCTCTGCGTCTTCTCACACGAAGAAGGTGAACATGATGGCTGTGAGAGTGAAGGCCCCTGTTGAAAAAACAGCAGCGAAGCAGGCGGGCTAGGGAAGACTGTTACCAAGTTGTTGTTGTTGTTGT
>NW_006408668.1:4630238-4631364 GCF_000296735.1 Chrysochloris asiatica | reverse complement strand
AGGATGTTGAGTTATTTGTAAACGAATTTCCATTGGTATCTTAAGCATTCTTCCAAGGGTTTAAACCTCATTACCAATTTTGCATGTGGGCAGAGCAGGTTCCCGGACACACACAGCCTGGGAGGCACACCTGAGCACAGATAAAAACAAAATCTTCATTCCACTTCTAAATTCACTGAAACCTTCCCAGGAACAGACATCCAGGAAAGGCCAAGGCAGAGCTTGCCAAGTGTTGGGACCTCCGCTGCAATGGTTTTCAAATCACCACACTGTTCTTATCTGTGAGGATGGCCCAGGCAACTGTAAAAATGGAACACAGGGACCACGAGCTTTGAGAAAATGCATTTCCAAGTGCATGGGTCACTCAGCCAGTCTGCAGGTATTTATGGGCAGGCCATGTGACTTCCTCAAAGCAATTAGAGGCTGGCGGCCAACACAGCGGCAAATATCATTAAAACAGTTTGCTCGCCAGGTTTTTTTTAGCCCTTACAGGATCATTTTGGGGGAACAATAAACTCTTTGGGAAGACATGAGTAGAAGACAAAGATATTTATTAATTCATCCATTAGTTTTGGGACTCGGGTACAGAGGGTTGAGGTTATCCTACTTGTTAATTCATGGAACACTTTCCTCATCCCCGGCCTGGGTGCCTCCCAGCCTCTTTTCCCCTATCTTGTTGTGATTCTTGTATGTTAGTGGTGTGTGCTGGTCTGTATGGGCACTGGAACACCAGGTGAGTTGCATGTGCTTTGCATGTGTATATTTCATTGGCAATCTCATTGCGAGGGGGCTTCAAAAAGTTGGTGGAAGAATTCCACTATCTTTTCTTTCCATTTTTCCATGAACTTTTTGAAGCCCCTTTGTGTTTCTCACTTATTTCACTCATCATTCTAGTGACAGGTATTAATTGCTATTGCCTCAAGACAAACCAGGAAGAATGTGAGTTCTCTAAAGAAGCAAGAATGATTCCTAGAGTAAATGTAAGTACCTGAGCTGTACTTCTTCCCAAGGTCCCCTTGTTCCTGGGACTTGGCCCCCTGTTTACGCAGCATGCACGCATAGGTTCACACCTGTCAGTGAAGGTGCTTGGCTTGTTGGACCAGTGATGTATAACATATCAACTCTC
>NW_006408668.1:4628372-4629853 GCF_000296735.1 Chrysochloris asiatica | reverse complement strand
CTGGTATGGCGCTGTGGGTTAATGCTCCAGACTGCAAAGCCATTTGAACTACAAGGTTGGCGGTTGAAGCTCACCAGCCGCTCCTTGGAAACCCTATATAGGGTCACTATGGGTCGGAACCGACTTGATGGCACTTAACAACAACAACAAATGGGTTGGAACTGACTCGACAGCACTTGACAACAACAAGTGTTGTTAGATGCCATCAAGTCGGTTCCGACTCATAGTGACCCTGTGCACAACAGAACGAAACACTGCCTGGTCCTACACCATCCTCACAACTGCTGTGATGCTTGAACCTGGTGTTGCAGGCATGGAAGCACACTGCCATGTCTTTCTCTCATGGACATGCTGACCTTTTGGTTCACAGCTGAGCGCTTTTACCATTGTGCCAACAGAGTTCCTTCTCCTTCCCTCACCATCCCTGAAGGTGAACACTCTCAGTTTTCTGTCCTTAGACATGAGGATGTCTCTTCAGCTGGCATCCTCACTCTAACCTCATTTCTATGCCTGCATTTTGCTTTACCACCTCCTAGAGCCATCTTCCTAGGAGTCCTGGTGTGGCACCATAGGATAAGCACCTGATCTCAAGGTCAATTTGAACTACAAGATCAGTGGTTCAAACTCACCTCGGAAACCCTATACAGAGTCACCATGAGCCAGAACTGACTTGATGGTATTTAACAACAACAGAGCCTACTTTCTAGAGCCATGAGATCAATAGCTCCAAAATGAAACTCACATGTATCCCTTTCACGCTCTGATCAGTTTCTCCTGTCTTCCACATTCCCAGTAAGGGTGCTGCCATTCTCTCCATTATTGTTAAGTGCTATCAAGTCGGTTCCAACTCATAGCAACCCTGTATAGGATTTCCAAGGAGCAGCTGGTGGGTTTGAACTGCTGGCCTTGTGGTTGACAGTCCAGTGCTGGTCCTACAGTGCCTCACCAGGAGTCCTGTTCATTTATTCATCAAACATCTTGGAACCCAAAGAATGGTTCCACTTGATCCTCTCTCCCATTCCATGAGTCTACCTCATCTCCATTCATTCCTTCCATCGCGGTCAACACCTCATTCAAACCATGTCTCCTGAATTACAGCTGTGGTCTCCAGTCTAGTCTCCCAGGCTGCAGACTTCTGTTAAAGTCAAGTTAGAATGGATCATCTATTGTTTTCATATATGCCTTCTACTCTTGGATCGTTCTCTTCCTTTAAAAGAAATGCTGTTCATTTATGCAAACAGAATAATTTAGGCTCCATGTTTCAAAAGGGAAAATATGAAATAAAAAAAAATTATGAGCCTCCAATGAAAAAGACAATTCATTCTAAATTAAAGGGAAATTATGAAATAAATCACTTAAATTGAAAAGCTCTTTATTTATTTGGAGCCTATGCTCTAAAGCTTCATTGTCTACCTTTGAAGGAGGCAGAATACTTTCTGCTCCATGACTCAATGAGCTTAGTTTATTAAGTTGTTGTTGTT
>NW_006408668.1:4612611-4627565 GCF_000296735.1 Chrysochloris asiatica | reverse complement strand
TAGTTTCGAACCGCTGACCTTAAGGTTCGCAGCCCGATTCGTAACCACTACGCTAACACTAATAAAACTTCTTGCTGTAGTTGTTGCTGTTTTAGGAGAGTAAACATACAAGGTGAACAACTTTTTTTTTTTAATACTTCAACTTACTCCACTCTTACTCTTCAAATTCCACCTGACTTTTCAGGTTCAGCCAAAAATCTATCATCTTAAAAAATCTATCATCTTCCTGACAAATGTATTTTGGGAGTCCCTGGGTGGTCCAAATGATGATATTGTGTTCAGTTGCTAACCAAAAGGTTGGAGATTCAAGTCCACTCAAAGGCACCTTAGAAAAAAGGCATGGCAATCTATTCCCCAAAAAAGTCAGCTATTGAAATAAAGCACACTAGGGTCACCAGCATTGGAATCAACTCAACAGGTGTTTTGCTTGTGTTTTGCTCTGTAGTATGTTGGGGACTAGTAGTCCTCAGTTGTTCTCTGGATCCTTAAAGTACAGATGAAAAGAGTGACTCAGTCTCTTGTGCCATTTTTTCTTGGTAATGGGGAAAGATTCACATTTACATTTGATCTCAGGATGACTCAAGGATGAGGAAGCTATTTGGCATAAAGCATGGGTCTTTAACTTGCCCTGCCTTCTGACTACAGTCCCAGATGCCCCACAACCTGTGTGTTGTCATCTGTTTTACAACCACAGCACAGCTTCCCTATACAGCTCTACCCCTGAGGACAGGGTCAAGCAGAATAACCCTTGCAAAGACGTGAGGAGGAAGTGTCATGTCATACCAAAGCACCTGCTGCTGAGTACAGAGGCTTAGGAGAGCCCATGTGTTAAGGCCCTGCCAGGAGGCAGTGCATGAAGTGGGCTGCAAAGAAAAGTTGGTGCTTGTTAATTGCAGACTTGAGGGAGAGTGGACTGGTGGTCACTGTTGTGAACAAACCAACATAACACCTCACCTATACTGTGTTTCTAAAACTCCTGTTCATATAGTCTGCCTCTGCTTGGCAGCCATCAGCACTGTAGAAATGAAAAGGGCTGGAATGGAATGCAGGCCAGAAAGAATAGGTCTGAATCCAATCCTCAGCTCGTTAGAGCTTCTCACTAGGAAATGATCATCAACCTGGCATTTCTGCAAATGGAAGCCATGCAGATCTAACGAAGTGCTACAGAATGCTATGAAAATGTGAATCATTCTTAATTGCCATGGTTATTGTCCCTGTCACAATGAATAGAAGCTGTTCACGAGCAGGAATAGGTTTCTTAGGCTGCAGAGGAGCCAGCATGAAGTTAGTATTTAGCATGGAAGGATGTCACACCAGGGAGTGCACTTCTCACCTCCTTCCTCCATAACCTCCACCTCAACTGTCAAGTCTTTCCTTTCTATTCTCAGCCCCTTAGCAACCAGCCCTTCTTAGGAACCTTTGCCATTGGCTGAAGGGCCCATCTCTCTGAGGACTGTAAGCTGGTTGCTGTGGAGTCTTACAGCTGCCCCAACATATTTCAAAGTAGAACAGAGCTCCATAGAGTTTCCAATGGCTGGCATCTTACAGAAGTAGATCACCAGGACTTTCTTCTGTGGTACTGCAGTGTAGATTTGAGTCTTCAGCCATGTAGTTGTCAAGCACAAACTGTTTGTGCTAATCAGAGATTTCTGAGGACTGTAACCCGGACAAATGCTCCTGAGTCCTGCAGGATTCTGTACAGACTTGGTGAACTAGATTGACTGGTTTCATCTGGCATTCACTCACTAAATGACCCTGAGCAAACCACCCAGTCCCTTTCTTCATTTTATTGAAATGGTTAATAGAAATGCTAGCCCAGGGTGAGGTTGGTGTAGGCGAGCCAGGGAATATTCTTTTTACAGATAGATGCTTCCTAGCGTTTGACCTTATCATGTGCTGATTGGCGTTTTCTCCTTCCCTGGAGCTTTGCAGGCATCTTGCCAATCGGCCCCATGTGGCAAATAAAATGCTTGTGTACAATTCTGTCCTGATTCCTTCCACTACCCTTGCTTTGTTAAGGTAGAACAAGATAAAATGGTATAACGTGACAAGGTATAAGATGCCAATTGAAGATGCAGTGTCCTACCTGCCATGTACTGGAGTTGGGTTAGCATAGATACATTTATGTAATATATATCTGTGAATAACTTTCAACATCAATAAAGAACAGATTCTGTTTCCCTCATAAAATCTGTGTGAGCCCTTCACACAGACACACCACATTCCAATACCAAACGTCTCACCTCCTTCTATTGTTTATATCTTTATGCTAAAAGAACAAGATGTTGCTAAATGCCGTTGAGTTAGTTCTGGCTATGTGGGAAAATTTCCTCTATGATGGAATTCTGGACAAATTATTTTAAGCATGTCACCTATCCTCCCTGACCTTCACTTTCTCCATCTATAAATTGAAGATAAGCCTCGCCCACAGGATGCATACATGTGACAAAGCATTGTTGTTAAGTACCCTTGAGTTGGTTCCGACTCATAGTGACCCTGTATATGGTTTCTGAGGAGCGGCTGGTGAGTTTGAACCACTAACCTTGTGATTCAAACTGACCTTGTGGTCTAGTGCATTATCCCACAATGCCACACCAGGACTCCAAGAATTAGAGGTTAAAAAAAAGTATAGTAAAAATGTAGTGATGTTGTTGCAATTACCTGCCTCTTTCAAATGCATCCATAATTCTCTTAAAACTGGGTACTTTTTATAAAAGTCGAATAAAAAGAGCTAAGCAATGCAAGTGGGGAGTAGGGTGGGAGACAGCGGTGGTTTAGTGGTAGAATTCTCTCCTTCCATGAAGAAGACCGGAGTTCGATTCCCAGCTGCTACTCCTTAAGCACACCCACCACCCATGTATCAGTAGAGGCTTGTTTGGTGTAGGTTTCAGTGGAAGTTTCAGACTAAGATGGGTTAGAAAGAAAGACCTGGTCACTTCCAAAAATCAACCTAGGAAAAACTCTATGGATCGCAATGGCGCAGCCCACAACTGATCTCACAGGATGGCACAGGACCCCACAGCGTTTCATTCTGTTGTGTGCGGGGTTGCCAGGAGTCAGGATGGCTTGACGTAGCTAGCAACAACAAAAAGCAACAAAAAATTTTGCCTAAGAGATACAGCTATCTCAAGCTACATTGAAGAAAAGTAAACAAGTGTGATCTTGTGCATTTTATTCACACCCACCTCAGGGCTCCTAGCTTGGAGAACCAGCAAGAGCTGGTTTACACAAGGGGAGGAGGTTGAGGTGGAAAAGGGATTCCAGAGCCCTCTAGATTCCCTGGTGAAGAAAGGTGAGGCCATATGCCATCTCCAGGCAGAAGACCCAACTACTGGGCAAGTCCTTTGAACTTTACACCCCTTCCTGCAGCACTGCTGTGTGGTAGGCCTCGAGGGATGCTGGGCAGCTAGTTAGGTGCTATGCTATTTAGAATCCTGCAGGACATCATGATAGGGTTTCCAAGGCTATCAATCTTTGCAGGAACAGAAATCCTCATCTTCCTCTCAAGGAACAGCTGGTGATTCAAACTGCTGACCTTGTGGTTAGCAGCCCAACTCGTAATCCACTATGCTGCCAGAACTCCTTGTTCTCCAGCATACAGATGCTAAAGCAATTGGAAGAAATGAGGAGATAAAGGGACTGAACAGAACATTTCAAAGGGCGGCTTGAGAAGACAAAGTCAAGTATTATAATGAAATGTGCGAAGACCTGGAATTAGAAAACCAAAAGGGATGAACAAGTTTAGCACTTCTCAAGCTGAAAGAACTGAAGAAAAAATTCAAGCCTCCACTTGGCAATACTGAAGGCACTGTAGGATAAAACACTGCTAAATGCCATCGAGGCAAGGTTGGTTTGAATCGCAAGATCAGTAGTTCAAATGATGCAGGAAGCATCAAAATAAGACAGAAGGAATACGCAGAATCACTGAACCAAAAAGAAATGATCATATCTTCAACCATATCAAGGGGTAACATAGGATCAACAGCCAAAGGTACTAAAGAAAGAAATCCAGGTTTTTTGAAGGCATTGGCAGAGAACAAGTTTCCAAGAATTGATGGAATACAAATTGAAATCTCTCAACAAACTGATGGAGCGCTCATTATGCCAAGAAATTTTGAAGAGATTTGTGCCCATTCCAAAGAGAGGTGACCAAACAGAATGTGGAAATCTTCAAACAATATCATTAATATCACAAGTAAAATTTTATTGATGATAATTAAAAAACAAATGTAACAGTACCTTGACAAGGAGCTGTCAGAAATTCAAGTCATATTTGGAGGAGAATATGGAACAAGGGATACCATTGCTGACATCAGATGGCTCTTGGCTGAAAGCAGAGAATACCAGAAAGATGTTTACCTGTGCTTTATTGACTATGCAAAGCCTTTTGACTGTGTGCATCATAACAAGCTATGGACAGCACTGTGGAGAATGAGTATTCTGGAACATTTCGTTGTTATCATGAGAAACCTGTATGTAGAGCAAGGCAGCTGTTCAAACAGAACAAGAGGATACTGAATGATTTAAAATCAGGAAAGGTGTGAGTCAGGGTTGTATTCTTTCACCACACTAATTCAGTCTGTATGCTGAGCAAACAATCTGAGCATCTGGGTTATCTGAAGAAGAACATGCTATCAGGATTGTGAGGTAGACTCATTAACAACCTGCGATATGCAGATGACAAAACCTTGCTTGCTGAAAGTGAAAAGGACTTAGAATACTTATTGATGAAGATCAGAGACCATAGTCTTCAGTATGAGTTGCACCTCAGTGTAAAGAAAACAAAAATAGTCACAACTGGACTGGTAAATAACATCATAATTAATGGGAAAAAATTTAAATAGTCAAAGACTTCATATTTCTTATCAACACTCAAGGAAGCAGCAGTCAAGAAATCAAATAATGTATTATTGCATTAGGCAAATCTGCTGCACAAGACCTTTTTAAAGTGTTCAAGAGCAAAGATGTCAGTGTGAGGACAAGGTGTGCCTGACCCAAGCCATGGTATTTTTCAATAGTCTCATACGTATGTGAAAGTTGAAAAACGAATAAGGAAGACCGTAGAAGAATCAATGCATTTGAATTACAGTGTTGGAGAAGAATATTAAAAGTACCATGGACTGCCACAAGAATAAACAAATCTATGTTGGAAGTACAGTCAGAATGCTCCTTAGAAGCCAGAAAGGAGAGACTTTGTCTTTCATACTTGGGACATATTATCAGAAGGGACCAGACCCTAGAGAAGGAGATCATGCTTGATAAAAATGAGGGTGAAAAGGAGGAAGACCCCCCCTATGAGATGGATTTACACAGTGACAGCTACACTGGGTTCAAGTGTAACAATAGTTGTGAGAATGGTGTAGAACCAGGCATGGTTGTGCATGGAATCACTATGAGTTGGAACCAATTTGATGGCACCTATGTGGCGCTGTGGGCTAATGTGTCAGACTGCAAAGTTGTTTGAACTGCAAGGTCAGTGGTTGAAGCTCCTTGGAAACCCTATACAGGGTTGCTATGGGTCGGAATTGACTCGACGGCACTTAACAACAACAACCAACAACAACTGTCCAATGTGAAGTGCTGGTATGGCGCTGCAGGATCAGCACTGGACTGCTAACCACAAGGTCAGCAGTTCAAACCTACCAGCTGCTCCTTGGAAACCCTCTACAGGGTTGCTATGAGTTGGAACTGGCTGGAGAACACTTAACAAGTCTTCAATGTGAAGATATATAACTAAGACTTTAGAAAAGTGACATTTTGCTTCAATCCTTGTGTTAAAAATAGTTTAATTTACAGAGACAAATAAGAAATGAAAAAAGTCACAAAAATGGAGGGCATAATTGCATCTGAAAAGACTGGTTTTCATTTATCTTTTCTATTAGGTTGTCATTTGTTGTTGTTGTTAAGTGCTATTGAGTCGGTTCCGACCCATAGTGACCCTGTACAGGGTTTCCGAGGGTGTAAATCTTTACGGGAGTAGAAAGCCTCATCTTTCTCCCGCGGAGCAGCTGGTAGTTTCGAACCGCTGACCTTAAGGTTCGCAGCCTGATTCGTAACCACTACGCTACCAGAGCTCCTTAGATTGTCATTTAGGCCTGTAAAAAACTGCCTTTTACAAATGAGAACCCAGTATTCTAAGAGGTGTGTGTTGGTGGGAAAGGGGTATGCCAACAATTTCAAACATTCCGGAAATAGCAGGTGGAAGGTCAGCTTTTGTGTTATCTCCAAGGGTAATAACCTGGTTATGCTCATCTTCATTCTGTCAATTTCGTGCATGTATGTCATTTCCTCTGCTGTGAATTTCACCAGGGGGAGAAGGGGTGAGTGATAGTACTCAATTTTAGTTAAGAATCCTCTTTGGTGCTTTTAGCATTTGAAATTTTTAAGTTGTGCAAGGAAGCCTGTTGTCGAGTAGGAAGCTTATATTAGAGTCATCCTCTGCATGGAAAAGCATGTTTCTGTCCAGGGCCTGGCTGCATCTGCCCTGGCAACACTGACGCACAGAATGTTACTGGAATTAGAAAAGGTAGCTCCTGGAAATTCAGTGTCTAACTAAATTCAGTGTCTGAACAGTAAGAGTGGCATCCGTACCCTCCATCTTTCATAAGTCTTAAGCCACATCTGAAAAGACAGGAGACAATTGAGGTTGTGGACAGATAGATGCCTTTCCAATATGACTAAGAAGGAAAGAAATAATGACTTCCTCTCTGAAACTTTAACTGCTCTTATGGATTTAAAACAGGATAAAATTCTGCTTATTGTGAGGTATTTCATATTAAAAATTGCCAAGCCAGTAACCCTCACAGCAGAAAACTACCATATGGAAAAGTTATCAACATGTCCTTCTAAAAGCAGAAAATCATTGCAGTGATTTAAAGTATCAAAAAAAAAAAAATCCATTAAATATGTTTCTGGGCATTTCTCCTCTCACCGGAGTGAGAACAGCATTACCATTAACAGCACCGTGAACTATTCTAGTGCTCAGAAGGGGCATTGGGCTAATTGCAGAGGAGGGCTAGAAATCTGGCCCAAGAGCCCCAGGTGCTGCTCCCATACCAGTCTGGAGGCCCCGTCCTGTTGGTACAAACACTTCAAAAGGAAATGGCCAATTCTGTCTTCAGGAAGGCCCACTGGGGACCACAATCCCCAATACACAAAGGAGATTGATAACTATCATTTCCCAGGGGCAATTGTAACCGTCTCCCACATCAGACTGTTAGGGAGTAGGAGGTATAGTGATTGCAGGTGTGGGTGTCAGGCTTTAAGTCAACTTTATATGTATTTTTAAATAGTCTTTTCATATTCTCATTCTATGAGTACAGCACACTGTAATTTGCTTTGATCTGTCATTTCAACTATCTTAGGTTCAGAGTGGACAAGGGTAATGGCTGAACAAAGCGGTGTACTTAATGTCACTGAACTGCACAGGTGAAAATTGTTGAAATGTCAAATGCTTTGTTACCTATATATTTACCACAATTTTTGAAAAATGTAAGAAAAAAAATGGAGTTGGTGTGTGATAGTAATTGCTTAATGGGGTATGGGTCAGAGGAAAGATACACTTTGGAGTAAAGGGCAGGGGGATGGAAGGCACAAAAGTCAACCATCCTCCACCTACCAAGAGCTGGAGCGGATGGGTGGGAGTCCCTGGGTGGTGCTACTAACTGAAAGATTGGTGGTTCAAACTCATCCAATGGTGCCTCAGAAGAAACGCCTGGGATCTGTTTACCAGCCTTGAATACTCAATAGAGTAGTTCTGCTCTGGTAAGGAGCTCTGTAGCGTAGTGGTTACAAATCGGGCTGCGAACCTTAAGGTCAGCGGTTCGAAACTACCAGCCGCTCTGCGGGAGCAAGATGAGGCTTTCTACTCCCATAAAGATTTACACCCTCGGAAACCCTGAAACCCTGTAGAGGGTCGCTATAGGTAGAAACCGACTCCACGGCACTTAACAACAACAACAACTCTGTACACATGGTGCTGATTAGAAGCAATAAGGTGTCTTCAGGAGTTGTTGGAGGTGAATCGAGGAGTTCTGGTGGTACAGTGAGCTAAGCATTGGGCTGCTAACTGCACCAGCCTGTTCCCATAAAGACTTTACTCTTGGGAACCTAAAGGAGTAATTCTTTCTCTGCCCTGTGGGGTCGCTATGCGCCAGAATCCAGTAGGTGGGACGAATCCAGTGATGAAAGTCTGGTTTTTGTGGGGGCAATGCAGCTCCTCTGCTCATGGTTTCCGCATCGTTCCACATTTCATTCCTATTAAAATGCAAGTGCGCAAAAGTACCCTAGTCTTTCCCCACAGGGCTATAAATGCAGCTGGGAGAATCCGTTTTTTGGCAAATCTTTGGAACAAAGGCAGGAAGAGGAGCGCAATGGGTGTTCCAAGTGGAAAAGTTCGTCAGCAGGTAGCTCAGATTGCAAATAATTGACTGCTGATGGAAAAGTCTGGAACCCAGACCAACTGACCCAACCCCAGGCACTGTGCGTGGAGCCAAGGACAGTGTCTGGCCTTCAACTGACCTGGGAACACATCTTCCCATGGCAGGCTTCTGGGCTACGCACACAGGCGTCTGTCTTCTCACGACAGTGATTCCTCAACTTTGGTGCACAAGGCTTCTTTGAGATGAATACAGGCCTGTTCTGGGTCCCATTACTACTTCCTGGTGAGAATTCAGTACTCCTTTTATTGAAAGGATAGAAGGGAGGGAGGGTAGGAAAGGGCCTAAGGTGGGTAGCCTCGGGGGGCCTCTTGGAAAGAGTTACCAGGAAAGCAAAGACTTTGATATCAAGGACAGAAGGTCTTTTTGGTTCTCTGTGGTACCCCCAGTGCCTGGGACATATACAGCAGGCACTCAGTAAATGTTCATTGAATGGATTCTCAAAGGTAGATGATTTCTAAGAACTGTGTGAGAAACGTTGTAGATACCCCGGATACTGCCTTGGTTCCTCTTGGTTATGAGGTTACCGGTGAGTTATCATGAAAGCTTACGGACAAACGCTCAAGAAATCCAATTTGTACTCATTTTAACGAGAGTGAGGTTTTCCTTATTCGATTTTTGCGAAATCCAGCCCCCCCGACCCAGAGGACACAGGTGTGTGGCCAGCCAGCAAAGAATTTCATCCTCCTGTCTTGAGAAGTCCTGGTGTGGCGCTGTGGGTTAATGCGCTAGACTGCAAAGTCAGTTTGAACTGCAAGGTTGGTGGCTCAAGCTCACCAGTTGCTCCTTGGAAACCCTCTAGAGGGTCGCTATGGGTCGGAACCGACTAGTCGGGGGCATTCAACAACAACATCTTAAGACAGTCCTTCCTCCTTTCCTCCTAGACTGAGTACTATTGGGTTAACAATCTTTCCCAAACTATGCCTTTCCCTTGCTGGTAGCATTCTTATTTAAAGTTAGTCTACCCCTTCCCCCAAGAGCTTCCTCTAGTTCCTTGATGGTTGTATTCTTATTTAAAGTTCCTAGCTGACCCAACAAATTTCTTCTATTGTTACACTAGCCTGCAACTCCCTGGACCGCCTCTTCACTCCTGTGTCAAGTCTACAGCAATTTCCTAAACTGTCAAATAGGACACTGAACTGTAGGGGATTCATTAAAGTTCACTCCTGGATCTATAATAATCCATGACTAATTGTCTCTGTAGTACAATCAAGATGAGAATAACTGAGTAATTCCTGAAGATGGACCATCTTGAGAATTTATATTTCTCACAACTGTAGCCTCTATATTCCCCCTGAGAAGCTATGATGGGCCCAGCTGAGACCCTCATGTGGCCCAAACCCAACATCTGCTACTTGACCTCTCCAAGTCTCCCTGAGGGAGGGAGCCTAGGGGACCTATTGGGGATGAAAGCATTAATTCCAAGACCTTGCCCATTTTACTGAATATCTACTGTAAACAGAGCACCACAACATTTCTGTATTTTACTTCTTTGTACAGGCTAACTGGTTTTACCTCCCTTGAAGGTTGACCTTCCCTTAGGAGTGGAGACCATCAATCCCTGAGAGGGGCTGAAACCAGAGTGCTAAAGAACCATGCACTCATGTCATTTCATAATAAGTTTTGTCTGCCTGTGGGAATGAGTGTCTTATCTTCAAATTTATTGTAATCCTGTTTATTGTATTCAGATGACCTTTCTTTTTTTATTTTTACTAGTTCCTGAATTGAGTAGGGACTTTCCAATTTCCTTAAGCTCTCCTAGGAATTTGAAATAGCCAACCAAGTAAGGACAAGACTGTGCAGTCAAAGCCTTAGCCAATGGGATGGCACACAGCCTTAGACTCATGTCAGGGGTAAAACCCAGAGCGGACTGCCTGGCCAGTGTGCCTGCTGATTTGTTCCTGTGCTGCTATGCACACACCTTTCTGCAGAAGTAAAATTTTGCCTTGCTGAGATACTTTTGATTTTACCTAGTGCCTGTTTGTGATATCGGGGTTCATTTCTAACATGCCCCACAAGAAACCTTTGCAATGGAATCTCGAAGAAATGCTGTGTACACATTCGATGAGCATGGTCCCTACTAAATGGGCCATTTTCTGGAAATACCTGCCTATCCTTATGAATGAACATGAAGCCTTTTTCCTACCCAAAACTTTTTTTAAACCCCAGCAGAGCCTTTGTTGGGGGGAGATGGGAGTTAAGCTTTTCATTAAGCCCTCCCCATCTCACTTGCAAGCCTCTTTTCTATAATAAACCTTTGCTCTTCTGGAAACTCTGCCTTTCCTGATTATTCTTGATCAATAGAAGGCAAGACCCCTCTCTTGTAGGGCGGCGGTGTGGTTAGCACTTCCAGTAACAGACCAACTCTAGATTGTCAATGATTGGATCTTTTCCTTGCCAGTGGGTGCCGACATTGTGTCCAGATCAAAAAAATATTTGAGCACACACATTGCTGTCTTGGAAATATTAATCATATGTCTACACACAGAGTTGCTGTCTTCTGGGATAGGAGTCTGAAGCAATTCATTCCTCAGAGCTCTACTTGATGCCTCACTCCAAGGGAATGTCTGGTCCACCTTCTGCTTCAAGTCCTCAGCCATCAATATCTGTCCCTTTAGTATGGGGTGTGAACCAGCTGTCCACACCTGGCTGGGAGCCCTCTGAGCCCGTCACTACTGAGCAAACTTCTATCTCTGCCAGCAACAATCTAAGAAGGCTGACACAAAGGAGCCAACCAAGGAAATGAAGAAAAGGCATTCATGATTAATTGTTTTCAATCTTGTGCAATTGCATGAAGCCATTTGCATTTGGATTTGGATGATGGGAGTTCTCTCAGCTGGGTCATTGACCCCATTCTTCCCCTTTCTCAGTCAAGGAGGAGTGGAAGCCAGACACTTGACCACTTGAGCTGAAGAAGCACCTCCAATCCAAAATGAAGGAAGGGCTTGCCCATGTGCTGTGGTTTGAAGACCTGCAAAAAGCCTTCAGAAAAGCTGGGAGCTTAACCCATATTGTCTCATTATCTTATTTAATTCTCACCACCCCACCACACTCTCTTTGACAGTCTCAGAGAAATAAAGTAATCTGTCCAGAGTGACCAGGTACTAAACCATTATATAGTGACAATGGGACCTGAAGCCAGGTTGGTCTGCTTATACTTACCTCCTCCTGCAAAATATATCTTTCTTAATGTCATTCTTAGAGTCCTGGTGTGGTGCTATAGGATAAGCACTGGATTGCTAACTACAAGGTTGGTGGTTCAAACCCAACAGCCAGCCACTCCTTGGATACCTTATACGGGGTCACTTTGCATTGGAACTGCCTCTGTGGCACTTAGCAATGACAACAATGTCCTTTTTAATGTCCTTCCAAAAGTACCTACTTCCCACTATTTGCATCACCCCCCTGGGCTCAAGTGCATTTTCCCTAGGTCAGTAGTCTAGGGGACTACAGCTTCAGAGCTGTGCCCGCGCACAGCCTGCCTACTGAACACTGCAACCCTGGTTAAAATGGGGTGCTACTTAAGAAAGACAATGCAGTAGTTCATCAGCACATTAACACGATTCCATCACCACAGACACTTCTCACCACATATGCTCTTCTGGGCCTGCCTATGAGGACTGGATATAGAACAGGCAAGCTTGGCTAACAAGGGTCAGGAGGAGGGCTGAGATGAGGCCAAAACCAACAATGCTTCTATGTGTTTCTGCGCAGACTCACTGCGCCATGATGGGACCCTCCATGGCACTAGTGTCTGCTTTCAGATCCAACAAGAAATGCCAGTCCAGATCACCTCTTGTCCCCTTTGTCCTGAGGCCCCACCCCAACCTGCTTTGCTTTTCTTAATAATAAAAGTAGTGTTTATGACCTGCTGCAGTTATTTCTGAATTCATTTACTGGATTTCAACAGAATTTCACCATCTGCCTCTGCCAAAATCCTTGCATTACTAACAAATCCGAAACAGGAGGGTCCTGATGATGCCAGAAGATCCTAGTACTGACCCCGGTGGCATTAGAAGCAAAGGGATCGTGACTGGACCATGGTTCCTCTTGAAAGGGCGATGAAGCTCACTGGAGGCAAATAAGGGGATAGATGCATGGAACAAGAGCTGAAGGACCAGGCAGACTGATGACCAAGTCTCCCGCTCTCAGGGGTTCAAGAAGGAGAAAAGAGGGTGGCAAATGAGCAGACTGTGGGTGGGAAGGTGTCTCTGAAGGAACCTTGGGCAGAAACTCCCATGTACAGCTCATGATACATCCCAGGGTCTACTGCTTACTTGGCAGATGACATTAGGAATCTTTCTTAATCTCTGAGTTGCAGTTACCTCATCAATAAAGTTGGAAAGTACCTATCTCATGAGGTTGTTGTGAGCATTAAATATGAATATATAAACACCTTGGCACATGTATGAACTCAGCAATTTTTCAAATGACCCCGAGGTCTCCTTCATACAACCAAATAGGCATGCATGTAGAATGCAGAGTCAAGAGAGTGCTACTGAGAAAAATAACTTTAGGGCCAGTAACACTCTGAAGATTGGTGGTCTGAACCCACCAGCTGCTCTGCAGAAGAAAGATATGGCAGTCAGCTTCCACAAAGACGGACAGCCTTGAAAACTCCTGTTCTATAGGAGTCCTGGTGTGGCACTGTGGGTTAATGCGCCAGACTCCAAAGCTGTTTGAACTGCAAGGTTGGTGGTTCAAGCTCACCAGCTGCTCCTTGGAAACCCTATACAGGGTTGCTATGGGTCGGAACTGACTCGACGGTAATTAACAACAACAACATAGGCTTGTTATGAGTTGGAACTGACTCAACAGCAACCAGTTTAATTTTGGATGTTGAGTCCCTAAGTGACACACACGGTTTGTACTAGTATAGTAACACAGGTTGACAGTTTGAATCCACCCAGTGGCTTCTCAGTAGTAAGGTCTGTCGATCTACTACCATAAAGATTACTCTATAACAGAGGGTGTCAACAAGAGTCAGGATTGACAATTGGCAATGGGTTTGGTTATTTAACACTCTTTGACCCTGAGAATGACAGAAGAGGTCATTTGAACTGAACAAACTTTAAAGTCCTTAGCTTTGTTTTTATAAGAGATGAACTCTTTCATTCACTTGGAAGTCCTAGAGAGAGCAACGTGATTTTTTTCTTCTTCCAACTGAGCATTGATTTTACATGTGAAACATCCTTTCTGCTAATCCAGTTGAGGAAAGCTGGAACAATCACTACTTTCAAAAACTGGAACCTGATAAAATGTTTTGCTCACAGACACAGTAAATTTACAACCCAAAGTACACAAGGTTTGGGAGAAGACGTTTAAATATGGGCTATGGCAGAGAAAAGCTGTAAATTTTACATATGTTGGACTCAGTTGCCTAAGTTAGGACTTGGGGAGATTTGCTTAGTCAAGTAGGCAAATGGGATATGTAAGGCTAGAGTTACCCATCTGGGAGTCATTGGCCGATGGATTGGACAGGATCTAAAGCCAGGAGACTGGATGAATTTTCCATGTTATTAAGTGTGGTGGACAGAGTGGAGATCCAAGGACTGAGTCATGGGAGCAGAGTTGGTTTCTGCCTTTACACAAAGCAGCCTTAATGGATACAACAACGTTAGGGCACTGGGCCATAAAAACTGAAGTAATAATGCATGCGTGTATTATACAAGGGGGCTTTAAAAAGTTCCCAGAAAAATGGAATTTAAAGATAATGGAATTTTTCCATGAACTTTTGAAGCTCCCTTGTATATGCAGTAAAAGATAAATACAATGAAGGAAAGGCCACTTCTGGAGGAAGTAATCAGGGACAGATTTTTGGAAGTGGTGCCATATGAGCAAAGCCTTGCGAACCAGGTTGAATTTCAGCAGACAAGACGGAAAGGCAAAAACAAAGACTTGATGTTGGAATAATGCAAGTCACAAACAGGAAATGGACTTTAAAGAGTAATAGAAATAGGCTAACAAGCGAGGTTGTGATCAGACTGATATGGGCCGAGAGGATGCCAAGGAGTGTGGACCTGGCTTGGTGGTCCCTGGAAAACCACTGAAGTTGAGGCTGGAGTTTATAGAGTTACAGCATGACCACCAGAATAGTATCTCTAATCACTGTGTGGTTGGGAGTTCCAGGGAGTGATGGAGTAGGGGGGCAGTCAATTAGCTCAAGATAGCAGCTGTTTACCAACCAGTCCAGAAGCATTTCAGTACATAAACTACCAGTCTGAAGGCACCACTGTGTACTGGTTCCACATCACTGGGCTTTTGTCAACTCATAAGATGGGGCATAAGCTTCACTTTCTTACCACCTAGACCCTTTCTCCAAGATGACCTGCTTAATTAGTAAATGAGGTTCTTTCCAGGCACTTAGGTTTTATCCTCTCTGTCCAACTCTTTGATGTGAAACCTCTATTATGGAATACTCCTTAGAAAGATGGTGGGACTTCCTTTCGCTTAATATGGACACCATCATCAAGAGAGACCAGTCGCTGGAAAAGAATATCATGCTTGGTAAAGTAG
>NW_006408668.1:4599149-4611246 GCF_000296735.1 Chrysochloris asiatica | reverse complement strand
GTTCTGACACATAGTGACCCTCTATAGGGTTTCTGAGGAGTGGCTGGTAGTTCAAACCAATCTTGAGGTTTGAACCAACCACTGACCTTGCAGTTCAAACCAATCTTGAGGTCGAGTGCTTAACCCATGGAGCCACACCAGGACTCCCAATAACAACAATGAATTGGAATGAACTCCATGGCACCTAACAATAATATGACTGATGACACATGATTTAAAAATAGGCAGAATATCTATAAATTCATCTACATTTTAAAACTTAAAAATGAAGGTTTTAAAAACTGAGGATATTTATACAATGGACTACCATTCAGCAATCAAAAGTAGTAATACACACAACAGCATGGATGAATCGCAAGTGTATGATGCTAGAATCAAAAGGCTAGAGTTATTTGGGTGGTCACAACAAACCCCATGGAGCTCAGAACTCCCTCTGAATGTGGTGGGCAGGCGCTGTATTGGATCCTCGCTCTAGTGAACAAGATGATCTTGTTGTCTTTCTTCCAGTAGAACACAGGTGGGGGCATGCCTACCACAGCACACTCTAATCTCACCCGGTGGCCTTCAGGAACGCCACACTTGTGCAGTTTTTCTGGGATCACCTCTTTGGTAGAATGAGAGAAAGGTCATTCTAGTTTGAATTGTGAGTACCTTGAGGCTCATGTCTCAAATTCACTACAGTTCTGGAATTGATCAGAATAAGAATGCCCCAAATTGATCTCCTCCTCAGAATATCTCGCACACCTCTTAGTGAGAAGCACTGCCTTGATAAAATTTCCATAAATGGTTAAAAAAGTAACTCTTAGACCCAGGACAGAAAGCACTCATGGAATTTGTTATTCACACAGGGTGAAAATGATATGTGTGCAATTAATGTATTTTTTAAAACTGTTCAGCAGTAAATCTTAACAAATAATATTTTTTAAATTTATAAAATAGATCCTTGTTTTTCTTTTTACGTGGGGTTTATTTTGTAGAAGATTTATCAATCCTTCCCTGATGAGGCTTTCTACTCCTGTAAAGATTTACAGCCTCAGAAACCCTGCACAGGGTTGCTATGAGTCGGAACCGACTCCATGGCACATAACAACAACATGTTTACTTAGAAAAATTCCACATCTACAGAATAGTTGAAAGAATTATACCATTTTAAAAACGCATGCAAAATTATGCTTCTTAAGAAGGCTTTTTTTTTTTTTTTTTGGCCAGTACCAATTAAGGCAAAGATACCTCATATCTCAGAGTTTTAGATTTAATATTGTAGCAAAATAGTAAATAATGGTAAAAGTTTTCAGTCAATGTATCCTACTTTGTTAGCAAGATGAAATTAAGAGTAAGAAAAGAAAACAAGGTTTCATGTGGAAATGGCCATCAATGGAGAGGCTCCTCACTCTAAAGCCATCTGGATTCTAAAGGAGCCAGGCCAGTAGGACAGCCAGAGAAGACCCATTGTTAGAATTTCTGTGTTTTAAAATCTAATTCTGATGGGTCCTTCCCAGATAATGATGTCCAAAGTATGAGAGATGAAGTCTGGCTTCTAAGGAGAATTCTGGCTGTTGCATTCATCATCAAAAAGAACATATCAAGATCAGTCATGAAGTACAACACTGTCTGTGGTAGGGTAATATCCATAGTGTAGTGGTTACGAATCGGGCTGCAAACCGCAAGGTCAGCAGTTCGAAACTACCAGCCACTCCGCGGGAGAAAGATGAGGCTTTCTACTCCCGTAAAGATTTACAGCCTCGGAAACCCTGTACAGGGTCACTATGGGTCGGAACCGACTCGAAGGCACTTAACAACAACTACAACAACAGGGAAGACCAGTTAATAAACATACTATTCAAATTTACGTATCATCCACTAAAGCCAGAGATGATGAAATTGAAGAATTCTACCAACTTCCTCAGTCTGAAATTGATCAAACATGCAATTAACATGTATTGACAATTACTGGTGATTGGAATGCAAAGGTTGGAAACAAAGAGGAAAGATCAGTCATTGGAAAATATGGCCTTGGTGATAGAAATGATGCTGGAGATTGCACTATAGAATTTTGCAAGAGTAATGACGTGTTCTTTGCAAATGCTTTTTTTAAACAACATAAAAGAAGGTTATACACATGGACTTCACCAGAAATTAAATTAACTACATCTGCGGAAAGAGACAGTGGAAAACTCCATATCATCAGTCAAAACAAGGCCAGGGCAGACTGGAACAGACCATCAATTGCTCATACCAAGTTTAGGCTGAAGCTGAAGAAAATGAAAACAAGTCCACAATAGCCAATATTTGACCTTGAACATATCCCACCTGAATTTAGAGATCATCTCAAGAACAGATTTAAGGCATTAGACACTAAAGACCAAAGACCAGAAGAGTTGTAGGATGACATCATACAGGAAGAAAGCAAAAGGTCATTAAGAAGACAAGAAAGAAGAAAAAGACCAAAATGTATGTCAGAAGAGATTCTGAAATTTGCTTTCCAGTGTAGAGATGCTAAAGCAAATGGAAGAAATGAGAAGGTAAAAAGAAATTTTCAAAAGGCAATCTGAGAAGACAAAGTCAAATATCATAATGAAATGTGCAAAGATCTGGAGTTAGAAAACCAAACAGAACGAACACACTCAGCATTTTTCAACCTGAGGGACCTGAAGTAAAATTCAAGTCTTAACTTGAAATATTAAAGGGTTCTATGGCCAAAATGGTAGCATAGTGGTTACGAATCGGGCTGTGAACCTAAAGGTCAGCAGTTCGAAACTACCAGCTGCTCCGCGGGAGAAAGATGAGGCTTTCTACTCCCGTAAGGATTTACATCCTCGGAAACCCTGTACAGGGTCGCTATGGGTCGGAACCGACTCGACGGCACACAACAACAAATGGCCAAAATGGAGTCCTGGTATGGTGCTGTGGGTTAATGCGCTGGACTACAAGCTTGGTTTGAACTGTAAGGTCAGCAGCTCAAGCTCACCAGCAGCTCCTTGGAAATCCTATGCAGGGTCACTATGAGTCAGAACCCACTCGACGGCACTTAACAACAATAGCACAATGGGAAAAACATTGCATGATGCAGAAGCATCAAAAGACGATGTCACTATATCAAAAGGAATGGCCAATGTTCAACAATTTTAAGAAGTAGCATGGGATACTGAAGGAAGAAGTCCAAGGTGCACATGTACATGAGGCTATTAAAAATATCATGGTTTGGGTTAGGTGCACCTTAGTCCACAAACTGATATCTTTGCTCTTGAACACTTTAAAGAGGTCTTTTTGCAGCCGATTTGTCTAATGCTGTATACCATTTGATTTCTTGACTGCTGCTTTAATGAGTATTGCTATACGTCCGTATCGACTCAACTGCAGTGAGTTTTATGTTTTCTATTCTCTTGGGTATTTATCTAGGAGTGGAATTGCTCAGATGAGTCAAAAATTGCAATTCTATGCTTAACTTTTTCAGTAAGCGGCTACAATGTATGGGGGAGGCAGGGCTTCAAAAAGTATGTGGAAAATGGAATGAAAAAGATAATGGAATTTTCCCACAAACTTTCTGAAGCTCTCTCTTATGAGGGTTCATTTTCTCCACATCGTTTTGAATATTTGTCATTATGTATCATTTGAGTATAGCCATCCCGGTAAGTGTAAAGTGGCATCTCATTGTGGTTTTTATTTGCATTTCCTTATGACTCAAATTGCTAAGCATCTTTTCATGTGCTAGTTGGTCATTTTTTATGTATTCTTTGGAGAAATGTCTATTCAGAATCTTTGCCCACTTTTTAAATGGGCTACTTGTTTTTTCTAGTCTTGAGTTTTAAGAGTTCTTTATATATTCCAAATATAAGACTTTTATCAGATTTATAATTGGCAAGGAGTCCTGGTATGGCACTGTGTGCTAATGCGTCAGACTGCAAAGTCATTTGAACTGCAAGGTCAGTGGTTCAAGCTCAGCAGCTGCTTCTTGGAAACCCTATACAGGGTCGCTATGGGTCGGAATTGACTCGGCAGCACTTAACAACAATAACAACATGATTTGCAAATATTTCTTCCATCCTGTAGCTTATTTGTTCACTTTCTTTTTTTCATCTCACAGACACCTGCTTGTAAATGGTGCTTGTACACCAATGTTCTGTCCTTATCCAACATTGCTTGCTTAAATTCATATCCAGACTGGCATTTCATCTGAGGAGCCTGTCATGTGAAGCTGGTTAATGGTGGCTTTGGGAAGACACAGAAGTGGAAACTCTCAAAGTTTTACTTCTTTCATCAGCACTCCTGATTATAAGCCATAAAGCCCATTAACCTCATTCCTACCCAAATATCTTGGTAAATTTGGGTATAACAGGACTTCATGGGATAGGAACATTTTAAATAAGGTTTTGAAACATCTTGGTGTAGAACAAATGACTCTGGCCAGACCAAGTACCCACAGCCAGTGACTTGGAAGGTCATCAAGCACACAGGCTATTTTTACCTTCTTGAAGGTATCATTTGAAACACACAAGGTTTTACCTTTCATGAAGTCCAATTGATCTGGTTTTTTGTTTGTTGCTCATGCTTTTGTGTCATATCTAAGAATTCACTGCCAAATACAACATCCTGAAGATTTACCTCTATGTTTTCTTCTAAAAGTTTCATGATTTTAGTTCCTACATTTAGGTCACTGATCCATTTTGAGTGAATATTTGTATGTGGTGTGAGGTAGTGGTTAAACTTCTTTCTTTTGCATGTGGATTGTTCCAATACTATTTGTTGAAAAGACTTTTCTATCCTCCATTGAATTAAAACACTCTTTGTCACTCTTGTCAAAAATAATTTGACTGTAAATGTGAAAGTTTATTCCTGAAGTCTCCATTCTATTCCCTTATTGTTTTATACTTGTCACCATGCACTATGCCATTATTTTCATTTCTGTGTTAGAGCACAAACATAGACTTTTTGACTTGTTGATCCAAGTCACTGTCATTTCTTTTAGACTGCTGACTCCCTGTGAGTTCAACAGTGTATGCCAAACCTACCTTGCACTGTGGCAGACCCAGTCCATTGTGCTTAATACATCCGCCTTGGCAATATGCCTTTTACATAATATCCCTCTCTGCTTGCTCCCCCTTAGCTGAAGGCCATAATCAAACCAACTCGTTCTCAACACAGCCTAAATGTACCAGGTCTTGGCTCAGCACTATGATTTAGACTTTGCCAAACTGAATTCTGATGAAACACTAAATAAGAAAAATGTACAAGATAGGATGACAATATTTTAAAGCAGTTCATTTGCATAGAGCAGGGAGAGTAGGGAGGGATATAAGGAGAACAAGAAGAAAAAAGTAAATAAATGACTAGGAGACACTAAGAAAGGAAGGAATAGAGCAGGCAAAATAGGAAAGTGGGAGAAGAAATGAGGAAGGTATGCTTATTAAAGTTCTTGTCAGTCACTTAGTTTGTGTTCCCATAAGCCAGCATGACCACATGGTGGTCACAAAAAAGATAATCCCACCATTGCCTGTCCTGGCTCTGCTCCCCGCTAACAATGCCACTTGGTACAAGTAAGTACCTTGTGGTATGGAGAGAATTGTGTCCCCCTAGAACATATGAGAAGTTCTGGTGTGTCACCATAGGATAAGCACTCAACTTCAAGGTCAATTTGAACTCAAGGTCAACTTGAAGGTCAGTGATTCAAACTCACCAGCTGCTCCTTGGAGACCTATACAGGGTCACTATGAGTCTTAACTGACTTGATGGCACTTAAAAACAACAACAAAATATATGGGGACTTCTGGTGTGGTGCTGTGGATCAACACTGGACTGCGAACCACAAGACTGGCAGTTCAAACCCATCAGCTCCTCCTCGGAAACCATATAAGGGTCCCTATGAGTTGGAACCAACTCGACGGTTTACTTAACGCAAAGTATATGGAATCCAGGTGTGGCGCTGCAGGATAATGCACTGGATCAAAAGGTTAGTTTGAACCACAACAGGGTCGCTATGAGTTGGAACCTACTTCACAGCACTTAACAACAACAATAAAATATATGTTGGGGTCCTGATGTGTCGCTGTTGGATAAACACTGGACTGCTAGCCACCAGGTTGGTGGTTCAAATCCATCAGCCACTTCTTGTAAATCCTATACAGGGTCTCTATGAATCAGAACCATTTCAACAGGGCATTTAACAACAACAAAATGTAAGTTGGAATCCTTAGTCCTGTTTCAGAATAGAGTTTTCTTTGTTGTGTTAATGAGGTAATATCAGCATAGGGAGTGTCTTAAACGAATCACTTCTGAGTTAGAAAAATTGCAGATCAGACACAGAGATGGTCACAGCGATCTGAAATATGCCCAAGATATGAGGATGTCCTGGTGTGGTGCTGTAGGATAATGTGCTGAACAGCAAGGTCAGTTTGAGTTGCAAAGTCAGCAGTTCAAACCCACCAGCCGCTCCTTGGAAACCAATACATGGTCACTATGAGTTGGAACTGACTCAAAGGCACTTACAACAAAGAAGCAAGAAATGCATGAGGCGACTTACAAGGAAGACTTTGATAAGGCTGGTACCCAGACTTCCTTTTTTAGCTTCCAGACTCTGAGAAAACTCATATTTGCTATAGCAACACTAGGTACCTAAGATACTCCTCTAAGACTCAGTTTCATCATCTGTAAAATGTGCTAAGAGAACTGCTCTCAGAAGGTGGTTGTAAAGGTTAAATAAATTAATGAATGTAATGTTAGCCTGATGTATAACACAGAAAGCCCAATAAATGTTAATTCCAAACATAATGAGAGCTTAACTGTTCCCAATTCACCTCATCACCAACTGTCTTAACCAGTGGCTCTCAAACTTAATGTGCATTAGAATTTCCAGAAGGGTTAATGAAAGTATTTTTGCTAGACCTCATTCACAGAGTCTTTGACTCAGGAAATCTAGGGTAGGAAGGAGCAGAGAATCTTCACTTCTAAGAAGGTACCAAGTGTTGCTGATGTTGTTGGTCTGAGGAACACACTTTGAGGACCATTGGTCTGGATATGTGGGGCCAAGAAAACAAAATGCCACCTATTGAAATCTTAAATTCTAAAATGGAGAGTCTTTAAATAAAGGACATAATGCTGTATTTTATGCAAATGACATGTACCTCTTACATTTGTTTGCCAAGCACTACCTCACTGGAGAGGTATTTTTGTGAATGCACTATAATAATTTTTTACAGAAACATCGGGGGTGGGGGGGGAAGCATTGTTGCACTTATGAAAATAATGAAAATAGCTCAAAAGTTGGGGGTAGGGAATGGATCCAACTGACAAAGAAACATGGAAGGAGAGTGCTATTTGCATAAAAACTCCCTACTCAATCAATTCTGGGTTTAGACACTCTTCTTCATGTATCATGTTTTATAAAGGAAAGATAGCTTTTATTACCAATTTCTGGATTATAAAAATCCAATTACACCCAGTTGCTGTGATGACAGCATCTTTGGAGACCCTTATGTGACTGTGAAGGAAGACATCTGAAATAGCATACATAGCACATGTGCACTGAAAACATTGAAGGAAGTCATCTTAATTAGAGACGTGTTCATTGTCAACACAAGTGTTAGACTGAAGCCATTAAGAAAACTTCTTTCGCACCAAAATCTTGCAACAAAGCATGCTGATAAAATGATACTTGTCCATGCAAAAAACACTTAACCGCCAAATACTTGCGAGTGTCTATAAATAGCTCCCTGAAGAACATTTTTCTATAATTAGGTGGTTTAGGTTTTTTAAACTTTGTATTGTAGTTTGAGGAATGTTTATAGAGCAAATTCATTTTCCATTCAAGACAGTTTTTTGTTGTGTTTATACACATTTTGTTTTGTGACACTGGCTGCATGCCCCTCAATGTCCCAGCACATTTGCCATTTCCTACCTGAGTCTGCCATTTCTATTTGTTCTTCTTTCCTGCTTTCTAAGCTTTGTTTTTGGCCCAATGCTGCCCTTTTGGTCTCATATGGTTGGATGTACTGAGGAGTATGGTCCTTACTGGTGTTACTGTTCTCTTTATGGAATTGGCTATTATTTGGCAAAAACTTGGCTCCTGAGTGTGGGTTCCATTTCTGGTTTGCAGAACTAGCTAGCTGAGTCCATAGTTTCAGACCAATAGATCTGGCCTTTTTTATGGCTATGAATTTTATTCTACATTTTTTTTCTTTTCTCTTTGTCCAGAATCTTCTAGAGCCATCTTGATCAGAGTGGTAGTTTTGTGGTAGACAGGTACCATTTAGCTCTTCTGGCCTCAGAGTATTGGAGGCTGTGATTTGTGTGATCCATTAGTCCTTGAGATTTATTATTTCCTTGAGTGTTTGATTTCCTCCCCCACCAATCTTCTTTGCTCCAGACAAGAAGAAACCAATAGTTGCATCTTAGAGGACACTCAAAAGTTTTAAGACCCCACTTGCTAGTCATCAAAGTAGGGTGTAGAACATTGCCTTTATGTTATGCCAATTGATCTACATGTCCCCCAAGACTGTGATCCTAAGTCCCAAGCCTAGTGACTTATTCCTCAATGTGTTTGGTTATGGCTAGAAGTTTTCCAAGGTGCACATGTACATGAGGCTATTAAAAATATCATGGCTTGGGTCAGGTGCACCTTAGTCCTCAAACTGATATCTTTGCTCTTGAACACTTTACAGAGGTCTTGTGCAACAAATTTATCTACTATAATACATCTTTTGATTTCCTGACGGCTGCTTCCATGACTATTGATTATGGATCCAAACAAAATGAAGTCTTTGACAACTTCAATCTTTTCTTCATTTATCATGATGTTATTTATTGGTCCTGTTTTGAGGATTTTTGTTTTCTTTACGGAGAGGTGTAATCCACAATGAAGGCTGTGTTCTTTGATTATTAGTAAATATTTTAAGTCCTCTTCACTTTGAGCAAGCAAGGTTGTATTATCTGCATATCATTAGTTAATGAGTCTTCCTTCAATCCTGATGCCATGTTCTTCTTCATATAATCCAGCTTCTCAATTTATTTGCTCAGCAGACAGACTTAATAAGTATATTGGAAGAATACAGCCCTGGCACACACCTTTCTTTATTTTAAACCATTCAATGTCCCCTTGTTTTGTTCGAAAGACTGCCTATTGGTCTATGTACAGATTCCTCATGAACATAATGAAGTGTTCTGGAATACTCATTCTCCAAAATGGTGCCCATAGCTTGCCATGATCCACACAGTCAAAAGTCTTTGCATAGTCAATAAAGCACAACTAAACATCTTTCTGGTATTCTCTGCTTTCAGCCAAGATCCAAATATAGATGTACAAATATCCTCTGCCATCCCTCTTGGGGACCAGCCTGGGCATGCACCTTAATGGAAACTGGGGTATCTGAGCCTCATAGCCATGAGTCATGTCCTGACCAAGATGATCAGTGGGCTCCACATCCAATTCTTTGAATTTTCTAATCTGCAATGACCCCTTTTTGTACACCATTATGGCCTCATGCTGATGATCTTCCTCATCTGGAAAATCTGTTTTTTTTTTTGTCATTTTCCTGCTTAAGACTTAATAAAGTTTTCCATAAAATTGTTGTAAGTGCCATCAAGTTGGTTCTGACTCACAGCAACCCTCTACGGGATTTCTGAAGAGCGGTTTGTGGGTTTGAACGCTGACCTTGCAGTTAGAAGTCTAGCACTTAAGCTACATTGTCATATCAGGACTCCCTCCGTAAAATATTGTTGCTGTTAAGTGTCGTCGAGTCAAATCCGACCCATGGCAATCCTGTATAGGGTTTCCGAGCAGCAGCTGGTAAGCTTGAAATGCCGACTTTGCGGTTCAAAGGGCTTTGCAATCTGGCGAATTAACCCACAGTGCCACACCATAAAATATAGATATACACAAAAGAAATACCCTCTGCCTAACCTATATATACTCATAGGTGTATTACTATTCCCCCTGCCACATAGCTTGCATGTCTATCTATGTATCTAGTCTTAGATATTGTTTGTTATTACTGTTATTGCAAGATCACACCTGTAATCATATTTACTTTGTCATCTTTTATTCTTGTGCACTTTCCAGTATCTTCCTTGCTTTGGTCATGTTGTGCTGCTCTGCCCTTCCTGCACTCAACTTAACACCTGCCAAGGTTGGTGGTTTGAGCCCACCAGCCACTCTGTGAGAGAAAGATGTGGTTTTCAGCTCCTGCAAAGATTTAAAGCTAACTCAAACACCCTATACAAGGTTGCTTATGAGACAAGTCCAAGTCAAGGGCACTTAACAACAGCGCAATAACTCTCTAGTTAGTAATCTGCCCTCCCCTCCCCTCTCATCCTTGGGAACCATCAAGAATTGTTTCTTTCTGTGTGTAAACCTTTATTATAAAAAACAACTTTTTATAATAGTGCTTTCAAACACTTATTTGTCCTTTGTGATTGACTTATCTCAATCAGTGCAGAGTATGCTACGGGGCTGTAGGATAAGCACTGGACTGCTAACGGAAAAGTCAGCAGTTCAAACCCACCAGCTGCTCCTCGGAAACCCTATACTAGGTCACTATGAATTGGAAACAACTCGATGGCAGCTAATAACAACAACATCCTCCAGGTTTATCCATTTCATCATTATTCTTTAACTTTGCATAATATTACATTGTGTGTATGTACCATAGTTTGTTTATCCATTCATCCACTGATAAGTGGTTGTTTCCATCTTTTTTGCTATTGTGAATAATACGGTGATGAACGTGGATGTACATATATCTATTTTTGTCACAGTTCTAATTTCTCTATGATATATACCTAGTATTGATGGATCATATGGTATTTATATTTATAACTTTTTAAGGAGGTCCCATACCATTTTTCACAGTGGTTGTACCATTTTATAGTCTTCAGTATGAATTACAACTTAACATAAAGAAAACAGAAATCCTCACAACTGCTCTGCCCATTTTGTAATTGGATTATTTGTCTTTTTATTGTTGAGATGTTGAAGTTTTCTATAAATTTTAGAGAGTAGTCCCTTGTCAGATATGTTGTTGCCCCATTATTTGCCCCCCAGCTTGTAGGTTTTCTTTTCACTCTTTTAAAGCAGTCTTTATATGCACTTCACTTTTTAATCTTTAGGTTAAACTGATGTAGCACTGTAGGATAAGCACTTGATCAAAAGGTCGGTTTGAATTGCAAAGTCAGTGGTTCAAACTCACTAGTTGCTCCTTGGAAACCCTAAATAGGGTCACAATGAGTACAAACCAACTTGATGGCATTTAACAACAACAACAACAACAAGTGTTTAACTTTTAGGAGGTCCCAGTTGTCTAGTTTATCTTCTGTTGTTTGTGCATTTTTATTTGTTTTATTGTCTATTTTTGCTATAAATTACAGTCCCTAAGTTTTCCCCTATTAAAAAAAAATTGTTATCTTTATAGTTTTAGCTTTTGTATGTGGTGTGAGCTATGGGTCCTGTTTAATTTTTCTGCACATGGGTATCTGTCCAGTTTTGCCAGTACTATTTGTTAAAGAAACTATCTCTTCACCGCTTAATGGATTTCAGCCCTTTGGCAAAGATGAGTTGTCCATAGGCAAATGGATTTACTTCTAAGTTCTTAATTCTGTTCCATTGGTCTATGTGGTCAGTTATTGTTGTTAGGTGCTGTTGAGTCGGCTCCGACCCATAGTGACATTATATAGGGTTTCGGAGGAGCCACTGGTGAGCTTGAACCGCTGACCTTGTGGTTCAAACCAATTTTGTAATCCAGTGCATTAACCCGCAGTGCTACACCAGGTCTCCTGGCTGTTTTGACTACTGTGAGTGTACAATAGTAAGCATCGGGACAAGAGAGGCCTCCTATTTTGTTCTTCTTCTTTAGTTGTACTTTCTTTATCTGGGGTTTCTTTCCTTTTTATATATAGAATATATATAAAATTGATGACTGCTTTTGTATCTCTTTAAAGGATGATGATGATGGAATTTGCCTCAGGACTGCATTGTATTTACAGACTGCTTTGTATAGTATTGTCATTTTCACAATGCTAATTCTTCCTATCTATGGAGTCCTGATCATACTGTGGTGGCGTGTGAGTTGTGGCTTGTGAATTGCTGTGATTCTGAAAGCTATGCCACCGG
>NW_006408668.1:4588791-4596121 GCF_000296735.1 Chrysochloris asiatica | reverse complement strand
GAGATGGATTGGCCAAGTAGTAGCACTGATGGACTTAAGTGTGGCAAAAATAGTAAGTTTGGCCCAGGATCGGTCAGTGTTAACCTTCTGCTGTGCATAATGTCGCTATGAATTGGTACCGACTCAATGGCACCTAACAACAACAACAATAATGGAGTCCTGGTGTGGTGCTGTATGATAAACACTGGATCACAAGGTTGGTTTGAACCACAAGGCCAGCTGTTCAAATACACAAGCCACTCCTCGGAAATCCTATACAGAGTTGCTATGAACTGACTCAATGTCATGTAACAACAACAATATGCATGGTATATTCTTCCATTTATGTAGGCTTTTTTTTTTTTTTTTTAATTTCTTGTAATTCTCTTTATATAAGTCTTTTGTATGTCTGCTTAGGTTTATCCCAAGGTATTTCACCTTTTGGGGAGCTATTGTAAATGGTATTGTTTTCCTGATTTCCTTTTCAGAGTTCTCTTTCTTAGTAGAGAGAAATTAAATAGATTTTTGTAATTTATACCCTGCTACTTTGCTATATCCTTCTATTACTTCCAGTAGCTTTCGTGTCGAGTCTCCGGGATTTTCTATGTATAGGATCATAGCATCTGAAAACAGAGATCATTTTACTTTTTCCTTAAAACTTGAACGTCTTTCATTTCCCTTTCTTGTATTATGACTCCGGCTAGATCTTGCAATACAATAGTAAATTGTTGATAAAGGACATTGTCTGGTTTGCATCGATGTTCATGAGGGATATTAGTCAATATATACATATATATGTTTTTTTTTTTAGTGGTGTCTTTGCCTGGTTTTGGTATCAGGGCTATGTTTGCCTCATAGAACTTGAATTTGGAAGTATTCCTGCCTTTTCTATGTTCTCAAATAGTTTCAGTAGAACTGGTGTCAGTTTTCCTCTGAATATTTGGTAGGATTCTCCAGTGAAGCTGTCTGGGCTAGGACACTTTTGTATTGAGAGTTTTCTAATAACCTGTTTCATTTCTTTTTTTGTTATGAGTTTGTTCAAAATCATTACCTTTTTATGTCAAGTGAGCTATGTGTAATGAATGTCATATCACTAAATCGTCTTCCTGGACAAAGAACTGGGGAGATTATGCATTCGTTACTGTGGAAACTTGACCATGGTAACTATTCAAACAGTGAATAGTTTAAATGCACAGAAGTCAGAGCATTTAAAAATAAAACAGAAATGAAAATCGCTCTGGGCAACTCACTGAAAATGCCCATTTAGCGTCTCTGTGCTTGTACAAACAGATAAATACAAACACATTAAGTGACCTCTTCTTTGCAAATGTTGAGTTAAATGAGACATGAGCCAAGAACAGCTCAAGACAATGGCTAGTTGTGTGTCAGCATAGCTGCTTTTCTGGCCTTTGCTATTAGGGTGTTCCTTGTACTTGTTGGAAGAGTGCATGTCTCAACAGCTTGCTGAAGCCTCCACAAACATGGGTGAGGAGCAAATGTCTTTCAGAACTGAGATGATTTCTTCTGTGTTGTATGTGCTTGATCTCAATTACTTCTGGAATCTTCACAGCTCATTAGGAGCAGAAAAACAGCTCCCATCTCTCTGACACATTTATACAGTTCACCCACATTTGCTTCTGTGGTATCTTCCTTCCACAAACTCATAGCACTCTGTACACAAAAGACTTGTCTTCCATTTTTTTTTTTTTTTTCCTTTTAAACATGCTTTGAGACCAGTATCCCTTCCATATCCCACCGGCTCACTCATTAAGGCTCTTAGTTTAAGTTGGGATAGTTTAAATACTTCCTCAGAGTACCCACAATTTCAGCTGAATATGTTTCCAGGAAAATACTCCTATTACAATAGGAAAGGCTTGATCCCTTGCCTACAACATTAACTGGAAGGATGACCATAGTAACAGCTGAACAAAATCTTCTCCTTCGTTTGACCCATGCTTGTGGGTCAAGGAAAGGAGTCTTGATTTGCACCCAAACTTTCCCTTCAACAAGAGGAGCTCGGTTTGAAGATCACATATGTATACAAAAGGCCACTCCCATCCAAGCTATTGCCCTAGTCCAAACAGTGCTCTTGTTGAGATGCCAAGATACCAATGACACTCACATTGACTCACTGAATTAATTGCCTTCTAGGAATTATCAAGACTTAGTGTCTTTCTTTTACCTACTCCAATCCTTCATCATGAAAGTACTTGGAAGATAGCTGCTTCAGGAATTGTGTGAAAATGTCCTTAACTGATGTGTTGAAGGGGGAACAAGCAAGAGCAGGGCCCAGAAATATGCAGTGAAGTATGCAGCACATGCCTACTTTGGCATCGGTCATTACACAGCAAGATCTCACAGAAACGTGAATGATACCACGAATATTGTTGTATTGGCATTGGATATAGCTAAGTAGGGAGCCAGGTGGGGCTTGGGCTCAGCAGTTATCAGCGTCATATGCAAACCCTACTCTGCCCTGTATTTGTCAAGTGACAGGGCACCTTGAACTACTCGAAGTCAGATTCCTTATCTGCAAACTGGATATTATAAATCACTTCCTTGTGAGGTCTTCTGAAGATGAAATGAGGTAATGAAAATACTTGGAACATAAATATTAGATGTTATTTTTATTACAGCAACATTATTTATGAAAAAAAATTTTTTTAATCCTCTTAGTAAAGAAATTAATGGGACCTACAACCAAACTTATTTTTATTAGAGAAAGTGTACACAAAGTGAATGCCTCAGGGAGTTTAACTCTAAGGAAAACTTATTCTCAAGTGCTTGTATTTCTAAGCCTTGGGACCTCTTTTTCAGGTGAATGTGTGCCCCATTTCATCCTGTGGTCTTTGGAGGCACTGAAATTAGCTAGTAGGGATTAGCTAAGGCTTTGTCACCTCAAGATTCCTCCAGCCCAGTTTCCCTCCCTGGGTCCTACATACCAGCTTTGTCAAGACATCTTACTTCACTCTTCAGTTTGCCAACCATACGAGTTAATTGGCACAAAAGACAAGTCTTAGCTCTACCAACAGACTGGACAAGGCCTTTTTGTTGTCTTTTGTTAGCATCCTCAGCCACAGGTGAGAGCCTGCTGCAGTAACCAAATCACTTTCCTGCACTTTTCTTCTGGAGAACCAAGATGTTCTCAATCTAAGCTTGACATTTCAAGCATAGGGTGGATGTTTTTCATTTTTCTTCTATAGGTGCTCATAAGTCCTGACCTCTAAGTCATCTAGTATCATGTTACTGGGTTCTAAACCCAGTTCTTCATGCTTCTGCTGAGCCAGCTCTCTTCTTTCCTGCTTCCGTTGCTATAGTCTTTTTTCCTGGTTGTTAGTTTCTGTTGCGTGAATCCCAATCCATAATGACTCCATGTGTGCTTCTTAGAACTACTCTGAAGGGTTTGTAAACTGTAACTTTTCAGAAGCAGATCACCAGGCTTGTCTTTCAAGGCACCTCTGGGTGGGTTTGAACTGCCAAACTTTCAGTTAGTAGTTGAGCACTTAATCATTTGTGCCACCAAGGGACTCTCTGTTGTTGTTGTTAAGGGCCATTAAGTCAGTTCTGACTCAATAGTAGCTCTGCATGGGAATTCCCAGGAGGGACACCAGGAACTCCCTAGCATGTTATTCTACTGAATGATGCATAATGTTTTTTAGGAGCCCAGGTAGCGATGTAGGATAAGCACAGGACTGCTATTCATAGGGTCCCAGTTCAAACCCATCAGCCACTTTGTGGGAGAAAGGGGAGGCTTTTTGCTCCTGTAATAATTTACAGCCTCAGAAACCCTACTTAGGGCCACTATAAATCAGAATTAATTCGACAGCAGTGGGTTTGGTTTTAGGTTTATGTACATAGTGTGAGTTCTAAACTTTGGACTAACTCTGCCATGATTGTAATGTTGTTGTTAAGTGCCGTAGAGTCGATTCCGACCCATAGCCACAGGGTTTCCAAGGAGCAGCTGGTGAGCTTGAACGACCGACCTTGCAGTTCAAACGACTTTGCAGTCTGACGCCTTAGCCCACAGCACCACACCAGGTCTCCATTATTATAATAGGTCACACATTTTTGCCTGTCTGTAGCACCACAAATGGACACCTATAGTCACTCAATGCATAATTTGAAAATTTGGATAAATATTTTTAATTAGGATTAATGCTATAAATCCAACTTTCATGATGAACAAGGAGTCCTAGAGTGGTGCTGTGGGATAAGCACTTAACTGTGAACCACAAGATTAGTGGTTCAAACTCACCAGCTACTCCTCAGAAACTCGATACAGGGTCACTTGAGTCAGAACCAACTTAATGCCCACAACAATGATGGTCAGGATTGTAAGATTGTAAAAACATTCACAGATATCATTTCTCCAATTTCATTAAGAACTTCAAAGACTCTTACAATTGACTGCACTTTAAAATTTTGCTCCTGACTCCATGAATTCTGATTCCTTGAAAAATATCTGCGGTTCTTGGATGTATGACCACAGCACTCAATTACTAAAGTAATATCCTCTTCACAGACTCACCAATGGACTGCATAAAAATTCCCCAAACCGGCAGTGCAATTTAAAATAGTTCTTTTTCGCCACCCTTTACCTCATTTTGAATAATGCACAGATTCTAGCATAGTTTGGCTTTGTTAGCTGTTTAATAAAAAAATCTTAGCATCTCCTCCAAGGACCCCATTCTGATTCCTCCCTTTGAGCAGGAGACACTTTATCTTTCTGCACTGCCCCTACTTGGGCCTCCTATTTATCCCTGCCTCTACATTGAGTCCTGGTGTGGCACTGTACAATAAGCATTGGATTGCTAACTGCAAGGTCTGAAGTTCAAACTCACCAGCTGCATCTTGGAAACCCTATAAAGGGTCACTAAGAGTCCCAGACCTTTACTCTTTCCTAAAAGATACCATAACAATTGTCCAATCAGTTCCCAAAAGGGAGCAAGAGGAGAGAGTTGGAATCTATTTCCGTTTTAGAAAAGAAGGGAGGCGGTTTTAAGTACTGCATTAAAGCTAGCTAAAAGAACACAACTTTATCCTTTAGTAGATACTAGCCTTGGCCATGATTTAAAGGCGGGAGGTGGGGTGGGGGGTGAAACCTACTTGCCTGAAGGAAAACAAGGGGGTAGAAAAACAAAGCAACACAAAGTAAATCCCACCCCCCTCACTTTTGGAAAGTGTGGGACTTCAAAACCAGGATGTGCCAAATGCTTCCTCCTCCTTCTTCCAAAGCCCTCCAAGTTAGAAGCAAGCTACCAGCTTCTCTTAAGAAGCTCAAAGCTCCTTGCAACTGATTATTTTTCTGGAGAATTAGACAGAAATAATACAAGCGGGAAATAAAGAGAATGACCTAGTTTACTGGGGGGGGGGAGAGAAAGAGCTCTGTGTGAGTGTTTTGATCTAATTGAAGGTGTGGGGTTGCATGACCAAATAAGGCGCGGCTGGTCCTGTCTGAGCTGAAGAGGGACAATCTTGAACTTGTATTTGTTGTTTAAGTAACGTCGAGGTGGTTCTGACTCATAGCGACCTCTTAAAGGGTTTCCAAGGAGCGGCTGGTGGATTTGAACTGCCACCCTTGCAGTTAGCAATCCAGTGCTTGTCTTACATGGTCATACCAAGATTTAGTACAGGAAAAGATGCTCTGGAACTTAAGAGGGGACAGAACCATGGAACCGGTCGGGGCGCTAGTTCTGGTGCTTGGAGGAAAGGGCCAAGGAGGCCCTTTAAAAAAAAAAGGTCAAGTCGGAGGAGCTTTCCTTTTCAGGGCCACTTAGCAGAATGCGCATAAGAGGGCCATAAGAAAAAGCCTGCTGCACGCTGAGCCCTGCACTAGGCACTGTAACTATTTGATGTGAGGAAAGGAGTGACCTCCGGAAGGCAGAGGAAGACTCCCTCACCTCTTTCATTCAGTCTTTTCTCCCGGCGCCTCAGCACAGTGAACCGCGCCGCCCACTGGGGAAGTGGGGCTGCGAGTCTAGGGGATACCTGCCTTGGTTCCGCGAGGGGCGCATGGACTTCCCTTTGCACTCGAATTGGACTCGCAGCCCCGCAGAGTATCAAACAGCAGTTCCTGGGGACTATTTTTGTGCATCTGTCTCCGTCGGTGTTGCGGAGCCTTGGTGAAACACACACACACATACACACACACTCCCTGTTTTCTCGCTCGCCTCCCTCTACAGCTACTCCTTTACTTGGATTCTTGCCTGTCTCCTCCCACAAAGAAAAAAAAAAAAGGTCACGTATGTTTGGAAAAATATGTAGGTCAGTGGAACATTTCCTGCAGTAGTGCAAAAGGAGAGGAGGGCTGCGGAGGGAGGGAAGGAAGGGGAGCGGAGGGGAGTCTGAGTAGAGTCCGCAGTGTGCGCTTCTTGCCGCAGCCCCCGACTCCAGGCTGGAAAGGGGCAATTAGCAAGTTCCTTTCCATTCGTGACCCATTTTCCTGACTGGCTGCCTTAGCCTTGGAAGTGACACCTATTATTTCTCCCCAGTAGCCGCTGGTGTTCCTCCCGAACAGCACTCGCTTGCGCTTCTTTGGACTCTCGCGCCCCACCTGCCCCCAAACGCCTCACCCTTGCCCCGCCGCTTATAGAGAAATCGCAGAGTTCCTGGCTGAGACGCGCTTTGGGTCGGGCGCCACTAGCAGACCTGCTTCACGAAGCGTGGAGGGGGCAATAGCCGTATGCTCAGCTCCCACCCCCAGGCGTGGGTCGGCAGGGTTGCGATTGGCGCGGGAAGGACCTACACTAGGCTAGGAAGGAAGATTCCTTCTTACCTCCGGGTGACAACTTAACAGGACCTGGGCTAGTAGCTCCCCCACCCCCAATCCCTCGCGGCCAGTTCACCTCAAAGCACAACCCTCCGGATGCCCAACCCCGACCTTGCACCCTAGGCCGGACCCCGCCGCCCGTCCCCTCCAGTCTAGTAGAGGTGGCAGCGGCCTCCGAGCGTGCGGGTATCTGCGCCACCCGGGGAAGCCGAGGGTCCGTTTGTCCGTGCGCCGCGTACGGGTGTGCGTGCCCCAGGCTTGGTTAGGGCCCGGATCCGGCGTACTGCCGAGAGAGACCCCGCTGGCGGCGGCTGCGGGAGCGCAGGGAAGGAGGAGGAAGAGAAGGAGGAGGAGAGAGAGGAGGAGGGGGGAGGAGGAGGAAGAGGCGGCGGAGGCTCTCCCTGCCGGTTTTGCGTGCGGAAGAGTTTGCCGCGTGAGCAGCGGGCCTTCAGCAGGAGCCAAGGAACCCGTGCGGCTGCGAACCGGGAAGGGCGGCCGCGTAGCTCGGAGATTCGCAGCCGCTGCTGCTGCTGCGGCGGCGGCGGCGGCGACCGCGAGAGCAGCGCCTCCCGCCGCCGCCCG
>NW_006408668.1:4576274-4588671 GCF_000296735.1 Chrysochloris asiatica | reverse complement strand
GGCCCCGTGGGGACCGCCCCTGCCGGATCCAAGGTAAGGGGCCGCTATCGGGGGCGCGAAGTCGCCCAGGGCTGTAGCATGTGTGCGCAGGGTCCCAGGACTCTGTCACCTGCTCCCAGGCGCGGACGACGCGCGGGCAGGGAAGAGCACTCGGGCGCTGGATTGCGGGCGCCTAGGGCTGGGGGCGAAAGAAGGTGGATCCGATCCCCTCCAGCTTCCGCAGCCCTGGGCAACGCGTTTAGTAGGATGCGACTACGACTAGGTTGGTGGACTCCGCGGGAGGCAGAAGATGAAGCACACAGATCTGGAGATTTGGGAGTGCTCGGGGGTTACCGTCGGGGCGGGTGAGGGCCGTGAGCCCAAGCTGCAGCCTTTGTGGGTTGCCTGCTGCGTTTCTCTGAGCTCTATTGTGCGCCCTCCCCTAGCGTGAGGTGCCTGGGACCCCAAGGAGAGTGCACCGTGCGCGCCCTGGGTCCTAGGTCTCTCTGGGTTCGTCGGTCGCAATTGGTTCCCGGCCCTATTGGGTGCTGAGTCTGCCCCGGGGACGTTTGGAGAGCCCCTAGCCTGCCTCTTCGCATTGCCTTGCCACTGAGAGCTAGCCAGGTTGGATGCTAGTATGTTGTTTGGTTGAAAGCTGTGAACCCTCTCCCCAAGCCGAGGAGGGTACCCATCTTTGACCTTTCTAAACAGCCGCGCTGGGTCGGTTATCCGGAGAAGGAACGGGTACTGAGAAGCTAAATTCAAAACCTACCCACCTAACAAACAAACCCCAGCTTCACTGCCTGGCTTTCCTAAGCTGCTCAAGATAAGAAAGTTTGTTTTCACTATTGTGATGCACAAATAGTTAGTCATCGTTATTGTTGAACCGACTCAATAGCACTTCACAACAATTGTTAATTAAGCAAAATTAAAACCTTAAAAAAATAAATGCACAAAGACTAAAAACTCCCTAAGTTGTATTCGGGAGACTAGTTCAGAAATTTAAAAGTCCTCGAGTTCAACAAGTGTTCAGAAGGGGACTAAGAGAGAGAAAAGTTCTACGTGTTTCCTCTTTATGCCCACTGCTTTGTTATCCACCCTTACATTCATTAAATTGCTTAGTCTGTTCTTTTAGCCGTGAAATATTGAAGAGTTATTAGTTTAACTTATCAGCAGACGAACTAGACAGTCTTGATAATTGACAAACCAAATCTTTTCCTCAAGTAGAGTTTTCCGGTTTGGACTTCCCAAGTAATTGACCCTAAAGCAGGTATCCGCAAGATTCAACCTCTGCCAACATCTTTCTGGCTATCACAATATCCTATAGTCCACCTGGAGTGAAATGACCCTCTAATTACTGCTACCCTCCCTGGGAGGCATACTTAAAATTCGAGGTCAAATACTAGCTTTCTCTTTGTTGCTAAGATTCCATAAAGGAAAAGGTTTAGCAAAAAGAACTCCCAGATTTATTTAAAACATCCATCAAACAAGATAAACTACAATATTTAAAAGAGTTGGAATGACTTGGATCTCTATGATATATATATATATATATATACACACACAGTGTTTGGTTACACAGCCAAATTAGGAACAGTACAAGTATTGGCATTTCTCAGCAGTCTGGTTAAAAATTTAGTTAAAAATAAGGCGTACAACATGATGACATTCAGTAATTATCTTCCATCTCACAGAGAGATGTGGAGTGTGGCTTAGAAGAATTGTAAATGGTGCTGCATTTAGCTCTTTTCTTTTTTGGAAATCTGATGTCTCTGTTTATTTGCTGATATGCCCCACTGTGCGCAAATGTAGAATTGGTTTTATTCTCACCACTTCCCAGAGTGACACACATGGAGTTAAAGGAGGGACTACCTACCTTTTAAGGAGCTCTGGTAGCGTAGTGGTTACAAATCGAGCTGAGAACCTTAAGATCAGCAGTTCGAAACTACCAGCCACTCCGTGGGAGAAAGATGAGGCTTTCTGCTCCGGTCAAGATTTACAGCCTTGGAAACCCTGTACAGGGTCCTATGGGTTGGAATCGACTCGACGGCACTTAACAACAACCTACCTTCTAGGAGTCTTGATGTTGTGCTGTGGGCTAATGCAGTCAGACTGCAAAGTTGTTTGAACTGCAAGGTCGGTGGTTCAAGCTCACCAGCTGCTCCTTGGACAGCCTATACAGGGTTGCTGTGGTTGGAACTGACATGACAGCACTTAAGAACAACACCTTCAAGAGGAAATACGTTATTTATAAAATGCTACTCCCCAAAGAGTTAAACATTCAAAGAAAGGATCCAAGCGAGGATTTACTAATTAGTGTAATGAAAAAAAGAAAAACACCTCTGGTATGTTGGTGACTACATCTCTATGTAGAAAATATCAGTTGTCTTTAAGCTTATTTGGTTCTTTTAAAAGACTTTGGATTCTTTTTACTATTTCTGGTTGTTGAATTAATGAAAATGGTAAATAGGAAAATGAATCTGGTGTATGCCATTAAGTTGAATTCATCTTTTTTTTTTTTCAGCAATCTATCTTAACTCTTGGTCATCTTTATGGCTGCCTTTTAAGGAGTTTTTAGGTAAAAGATTCAAAGCTAAAGAATTTCTCCAGCCTAAAATAACATTCATGCATACTTCTTATAACACTCTCCTAATAGGTTCCAGTTTTCAGTCTTTCTTTTTGACCCTTATGAACCAAGAGACTACATCTTTTGTCTTAATTTTGAAAACATTGTTTGTTCTTTAAATGAATCAGTTCTTCATTCAAAACACTGACTGCCCATGCTGATTCTACACACAGGCCGACATTTCTTTCCCAAGAGAGGTCAGATTGTGAAGTTTTGAAAATAGCCCAGTGACTCAGTATTCTTGGCTGCTTTACGCCAGCAGTTTAATTGGCTGCATCATAGCAGGCATCTAATTGAGTTTCATATTAAAATAGTGGAAGTGATACTATATGCATTATTTGCTTGCAGAAATGTTTGATTAGTATGTTCCTAATCATCATTCTTTTTGTAACAAAGGCTGGAGCATCTAGTCCTTATTCATAATAGATGCTTTGTTAATGTTATTGTTGTTGTTAAGTGCCATCGAGTTGGTTCAGACTCATGGTAATCTTGTACAGTGGCTGTGAGTTTGAACTGCTGACCTTGCGGTTAGCAGTCAAGTGCTTATTCTATAGCGCCACACCAGTGATGGAAAATGAACGTAATTGTTAGTGGTATTTATCCAAAGGTTAGAAATTTCTGAATGCTAATAGGACACTTAACTATGAGTAATTCCATTTTAAATCTGGTGATGATTAATAGTACCTCAGAGTACTAAATAAATATGTATTAAATATGAACATATGTTTAAAGAGGGATGTTTTTATGCAGTTTTTTGCCAGGCCTTACCATGTCTCGCTTTAACTTTTTTAGTGCAATTAGGGACCGCTTGGCATTTTAAGTGAAGTAATTTCTTAGCCTATCTATGTTCGCTCAGAGACTGTTTGAACTTCAGGTCATAAAGCAATATATGGTTCCATTTAATGGTTCAGAATTGAAAGGAGAGAGTTTATCTTCTACTACTTTGAAAAATAAGGTCTATGAGGAGGGTGGAGGGTGCTGAACATTGACCTCGAACTTGACGCTGTTGTTGCTGAGTGCCTTTGAGTCAGTTCTGCCTCATAGTCACCCTGTAGAAGTTTTTCTTGGAGTAGCTGGTGGGTTTGAACTGCCCATCTTAAGGTTAGCAGTCCAGTACTTATCGTACAGCAGGTGAATCGCTTGATGACTTTGTTAAAGTGTAGATTCTGATTTAGGTTTAGCATGTCTGGGGTGAAGCCCAAGATTCTGCATGTCTCACGAGCTCCCAGGTAAGATGCTCCTGACACATTTAGTTCAACTCAGCACTTGCTAACTGAGCATCTACTATGTGATAGGCTCAGATGACACAAAGCTATGCAAATAAAATATGTCATTCATATCCATGAGGATCCCACAAGGTGAGGAAGAGAGAAACATTCTTTCTAGACTGAAATGAAGTCTTGGGATGCTACTCTGCAAAATGGTCACTGGATAGATAAAAAGTATATACCCCAGGGAAAGGATGCTCTGCTAGGGTTTCCACTTTGACCTGTAGTCTTCATTGGACAGAGTGCTTTGTGACTTGACAGGAAATTAAATGCAGACCTGGGATTGTAGTCTTCTGGTTCATCCACTGTGTGACTTGTATCTACAACTTCCTTAACCTCTCTGAATCTCAGTATCTTTGTCAGAAAAATACTGCAAATAATGTTTCTTATCTCCCCAGGTTATTTGGAGTAATACAAGTGTGGAATACATGTTGGGCTAACATAAGTGATAGGTTTTATTACTGGTGATGGGAAGATGGGGCTGGAAGGCAAGGAGTTAAATGGAGCTTTCTAAACTATTTCTCCTTATATTTCACCTATTGTTATTGTTAAGTGCCATCATCAAGTCAGTTCCTACTCATAGTGACTGATCCTGTGTAGGGTTTCTAATGAGCAGCTGGTGGGTTTGAACTGCTGACCTTGTGGTTCATCTATTAGAGAGATTCAGTTTGGCTAACCACACACCCAAGACCTGTAGTAGAGAACAGGACTAGAGTTGGAGAGCAGGCAGCTGTGGAAATAATTCAGATGCAAAATAGAGTTTATTATGAGCATGCAAACCTACACCCTTCTCTGGCAGTCCCCTAGTTTCTAGTTAGCTTTGTTGACATTTGTCTTGGCATTATTTTTACCTGACTATCTCTGCTGATGGAGATCCATGAATGTGTATATCAATTAGGTTGTTTTAGGTGCTGTCAGAGTCGATTCAAACTCATGGTGACACCGTGTGCAGAACTGCTCCATAGGGTCTTCAAGGGGTTAAGACTATGGGTGAGGTACTATGGGTTAATGTGCCAAACTGCAAAGCCATTTGAATTGCAAGGTTGGCAGTTCAAGTTCATCAGCAACTCCTCGAAAACCTATACAGGGTCACTATGGGTCAGAACTAACTCCACGGCGCTTAACAACAGCAACATAGGGTCGTCAAAGCTATGTGTGACCTTTTAGAAGCAGAAGAAGCAGCTCACCAGGCCTGTCTTATGACGTGCCTGAGGGTGGGTTTAAACTGCCAGTCTTTAGCTTGTTGTTGTTGTTAAGTGCCGTCGAGTTGGTTTCGACCCATAGCGACCCTGTACAGGGTTTCCGAGGGTGTAAATCTTTACGGGAGTAGAAAGCCTGATCTTTCTCCCGCGGAGCAGCTGGTAGTTTCGAACCGCTGACCTTAAGGTTCGCAGCCCGATTCGTAACCACTATGCTACCAGAGCTCCTTAGTCTTTAGCTAGTAGTTGAAAATTTAATCTTTCAGGCTACTCCTTAATAAAATTAAGTGCTGGCAAGTCATTTAGACTCACAGTGAGCCTGTATAGCGTTTCTGAGGAGTGGCTGGTGGATTTGAATTTCCACTGTTGTGGATAGCAATCCAGTGCTTACTCCCCAAAATAAAATAGCACCCAGGAAAGGACAGACACTTCTGGTTTAAGGAGATGGGTCCATTCACAGGCAGGGCACTTTCAAGAATTAAACTCAGCATTCAACCTGATTCAGTTTAGTTCGTACTAAATTCATACTAAACTGAATGTGGTGCTGTGGGTTAATGCACTGGACTGCAAAGTAGTTTGAACCGCAGTGTCAAGCTCACCAGTTGCTTCTTGGAAACCCTATACAGGGTCGCTATGGGTCAGAACCGACTTGACGGCACTTAACAACAACCTGAAATTAGTGTAGGATGTGTCAGAGTTCACCGGTGGTACTTTTCCTACCCTACCCTCTGACATGTGGGTGATGTAGCGCTGTGGGTTAATACGCTGGACTGCAAGGTTGGTTTGAAGCTCAGAGGTCGGCAGTTCAAACACACCAGCCACTTCTTGGAAGCCCTATACAGGGTTGCTATGAGTAGGAATCAACTCGACAGCACTTGACCACAACAACAACACTTTGACATGTGGGTGATAGTGGCTCAAGGCAGACAAATGATTGCTTGAACCGACCCAACGGCACTTAACAACGACAACATCTAGGGGAGACGGCTGTTCTACAGCAGTGGTGTCCTGCACTCTGATTTTAGGAGGGCTTATCTGTGTGGCTCACAAAATACTTCAGCCTAAGTGACTCTGCTTATCTTTTTTTTGTATTTTGGAGTTCTGTTATTGTTGGAAGTTGTCCCTCAGTAGTGCAAATGGTTAAGTATGTGACTGTAAGTCCTGGTGTGGCACAGTAGCATAAGCACTGGGCTGCTAATCACATGGTCAGCGGTTCAAACCCACTAGCTGCTCCTCAGAAACCCCATACAGTGTCGTTATGAGTCAGAACTGACTCGATAGCACACTACATCAACAACAACTAGCAGCCAGAGGCCCTTGGTGTCCTGATATGACACTGTAGAATAAAGCACTGGACTGCAAAGTTGGTTTGAACCACAAGTTTGGTGGTTCAAGTTCACCAGTCGCCCCTTGGAAACCCTATAGAGGGTTGCTATGATTCAGAACCTACTCAGTGGCACTTAACAACAACAATAACAAGAGGCACCTTGGAAGGCAAGTGTGACGTTCTGCATCCTACGGAGCATTTCTACTCTGCACACACGGCATTGCCATGAGTCGGAACTGACTATTAGCGATGGCAAGATAATGGCAATAGCAGTTTGAATTTGGGGGTGGGGGTAAGTAGAGGAGAAATTGGAGCCAAGGCAGGTCTGTAGGATGGAGTAGGATGGAGTACCAGGGTGGGGAAGAAAGTCCGTGAATTCCCAGAGTGTCCCAGTTGTGGTGAGTGAGCGGGGATCCAGGCACCCAAATTTGTGGTGCGACTTTGCCACTTTGCTAAAGGCCATCACTTGTAATTTTGTCCCAGGTCCTGAGAATCATCCAGGCTTGTTGCAGGTGATGGTTAAGTGCCCAGCTACTAAACAAAAGGTCGGCAGTTCAAGCCCACCAGCTGCTGTGAGGGAAAAAGATGTGACCATTAGCTTCCTAAAAGATTGTTATTGTTGTTAGGGGCCATCGAGTTGGTTCCAACTCAGAGTGACCCTAGATAGGATTTCTGAAGAGACGCTGGTGGGTTTGAACCATCACCTTGCAGTTCAAACTGATCTTGCAGTCTAGTGCTTATCCTACTGTGCCATTGGAACTCCTGTGGGGCAATGAGTCAGAATCGACTTGAGGACAGTAGGTTTGGCTTGGTTTGGTTTTGCAGTAGACTCCAGCCAGTGTCCAGGGGGACGGGGACAGGTGAACAATGTGAATTTACTTAACCTTTTCTAAACCCAAAATGATGCCACACAAATTCACAAAGGGTATTTGTGATCCTTGAAGGTCAAACTACTGAGCACCAAGGAGTCGTTTAAAAATAATCATTACTATTATTTTCCTAATTTTAGTAAAGTACATCACGGCAATATGTGTTAGGCATTGGACTGTTAACCTCAAGGTTGGTGGTTCAAAGCCATCAGCCACTCTGTGGGAGAACAATGAGGCTCTCTATTCCTGTAAAAGCTTACAGTCTCAGAAACTCTCTCTCTCTCGAGGGTTGCTATGAATTGAAATAGACTCAGGTTTTGTAGAAAAGAGTGAGGAAAATGAAGATGACTCACAAACTCAAGGTGTTTGTATTTCCTGTCAGTCCTTTTTCTATACATTAAAATATTTTTATATTAGATTTTTTTAAAGTATATGGATATCATCTTGAAAAAATATTTAAGTAGTTCTCCTAAGAAAAAAGAAAACGATTCTCTTTGTGCTCCTTTGGCCTTTGTACCCATTTGACCCTATAGCCATTATTTTTCTTCTAGACAGAAACCTTCAGAGTCACCAGCCGCTCCTTGGAAACCCTATACAGAGTCACTATGAGTTGGAACTGACTTGATGGCACTAAAAAACATCGACAATGCACTGTCCCACCTTGTCTCCATGTCTTAATCAATATTATAAATGATCAGTCTTTTCAATGCGTTTTCTTTTTCTGTTTGCAGCATTCTGTTCTGGTTTCGGCCTTAACCTTAACGTAAGCATTTCCCCATGCCATTAAAAATTCCATTTTAACATAAATTAAATTCCTATATGATATATCCGTAAGAATCATTTTTGCACTGTGTCAGTGGTTCGTGAAGACCCTGAAGGGAATCATCAAAATTGAGGCACTCCATAAAAAATGAAGTAGATACGACCAACGACGTTGCAGTAAACCAGGAAAGATTTTCTAAAAATGGAATGAGGAGATGCATACCTCCCAGTGATAATTTTTCCAAGAAAGCTCTGAGGAAACCTCCCTCCAGACCCTTCTCCCTCCAGTCTGATGCCAGGCACACAATGACCACTTGGCCCCACACGTTTCTAGTAAGCTTTGTTGCTTCTAGTATCCATGAAGTCTACAATATGACCTTCATCTGAATGTGCTTTGTCTAAGCCGTCACTTAGACCAATAGTTGATGCATTGTATGATACATTTGTGAGTTTGCTGTATTGCTCAGAAAATTTCACTTTCTGCTTTCAACCACAATCTGTCTGACATCAGCAGTAATATCCCTCATTCCATGTCCTCTTCTGAATCAGGCTTTAATTTCTGCAGTTTCCTGTGAATGTACTGCTATGATTGAGCTCCAGCAAAATGTTACTTGCATGTGATATTAATGATATTGTTCAATAGTTCCCATTTTTCTATTGGATTACTTTCCTTTGGAATTTGCACACATAGGGATCTCTTCTAGCCAACTGACCAGGTAGCTGACTTCCAGATTTCTCAGCACAAGCAAGTGAGTGCTTCCAGCACTGCATACACTTATTGAAACATCTCACTTGATACTTTGTCAGTTTTTGGAGCTTTGTTTTTTTGCTAATGCCTTCAGTGACGTTTGGACAGCTTTCTTCAGTATCATTGGCTTTTGATCCTATGCTACCTCCTGCAATGACTGGAACAGCAGCCAATTCTTTTTGGTACAGTGGCCTTGTATTCTTTCCATCTTTGTAATGGTTAGGGTTTTGTGTCAACTTGACTAGGCCAGGATGTCCAGAGGTTTAGCAGTTGGAATGTACTTATTACCATGGTGATGAAACACAGGCATAGTTAACTCTATGATGAGCAGCTATGAGTAGCCAATCAATTAAAGGGATGCTTGGGGGTGTGGCCTACTCCCAACATAATGGACACTCAAGAGGAATTCTTTCTCTTCCACTGGGGACCTGGGCCTCTACAATTGTAAGCCGTTTCCTAATAATAAACTTCTTTCTCTCTCTCCATATATATATATATGTTTCACTGGTTTTGCTTCTCTAGAAAACTCAACCTAAGACAATCCTCTTTTCCTTCCATCTTCTTTTGATGCTTCCTTTCTTCATTCCAAAATTTCCCATAGAATCCTTCCATATTTCAACTCTGGGCTTGAATATTTTCTTCACTACATTCAGCTTGAGACAAACAGCTAGGATCTTCTCCCCTTTTTATTATTTTTTTTTACTTTAGGTCTTTGCACATTTCATTTTAAGCAGTTGGAGATGTGAGCAGGAAACATTGCAATGGCTCCAGACTTGGGAAATTACGAGGTTTTGTAAGAGAAAGACTTATAATACTTTGCTTTCTCTAGTTGTCCTTTGAAATCTTCTGTTTAATTCTTTGCTTTCTCTAGTTGTCCTTTGAAATCTTCTGTTTAATTATTTTACTTTGTCATTTCTTCCTTTTGCTCTAGCTACTTTATGTTCAAGAGGAAGTTTCAGAGTGTCATCTGACATTTACTTTGGTCTTTCTTTATTGTCTTTTTAATGACCTTTGGCTTTCTTCAAGTATGGTGTTCTTGCTATCATTCCACATCTTGTCTGATCTCTAATCATTAGTGCTCAATGAAATAAATCTGTTCTTGAGATGTCTCTAAATTTGGGTGGAATATACTTAAGGTCTTACCTTGGCTCCCATGGATTTGTTTTGATTTTCTTCAACTTGACTTTGCATGTAAGTAATTGGATGGTCTGTTCCATAGTTGACTCCTGGCCTTGTTCTGACATGATATCGAGCCTTCTTCATCTTTTCTTTCCAAAGATGTAGTCAATTTGTTTCCTGTGTGTTCCCTCTGGAGAGGTCCATGTGTATAGTTTCCTTTTGTGTAGCTGAAAAAAAGGTATTTGCAATGACTAAAAGTCATAGGTCAATTCCAACCGTCCCATTCCGATCACCAGTAATTATCAAGGCATCTTGATTACATGTCTGATCAATTTCAGAATGCAGAAGTTGGTAAAAATCTTCAATTTCTTCATCTTTGGGATTGGAGGTCTCTGTGTAAATTTGAATAATGGTAGTAGTCATTCGTCTTCCTTTAAGTATGGATATTATCCTATAGTATGGATATTTATTATCCTATCACTGACAGTGTTGTACTTCAGGATAGATCATTTTGATGATAAATAAATGTGACACCATTCCTCTTGAATATGTAATTTCCAGTATAGTAGATCATATGGTAGTCTCACTCAAAATACCCAGTACCAGTCCATTTCAGTTCACTTAGGATATTGATTTTTTTGTATGTTTGTTCCCTTTCATGTTTGACAATTTTCAACTTTCCTGGATTCATACAGTCTATAATCCAGTTGTTAATAATTGTTTGCACCAATTATTAATGGCTGTTTTCTTATTTTGAGCTGTGCCACATCAACACATGAAGGTCCTGAAATATTTACTCTGCTACTTTAATAAGGTGGGTACTACTTTGAGGAGTCATACTTTGAGTGTCTTCCAACTTGAGGGACCCATCTTCTGGCACCATATCTGACATTCTTATGTAGTTATTCATAAGGTTTTCACTGGGCAGTTTTGCCTTTGGAAGTAGATTGCCAGGTTCTTCTTCGTCTGTAACTTTTCCATTAAGGGTGACCCTGCTGGTATTTGAAATGCTGGTGGCATTTTTCCCAGCATCACAGCAACACACAAGCTACCACAGCACAACAAACTAACAGATGAGGCTTATGTCTCAAGAACCAGAGGTGAGGCAACAAAAAGAGTCCAGAGGAGACAGAGAGGTATCTTGGCCGGTACATTCATTGATAACTGGAGGCCATCCACACCCCAATGAAACCCCCCTTTTAACTGATGGACTGGTCATATCAGATCACAACATGGAAATTGATGACATTGTATTAGACTATGGAAGCACATCCAGTGTAGGATCTGCCAATCCACTGAGAATTATAGTCTAGCCAAGTTGACACATAAGATTAACTATCACAAATGGCCTATATAATTGTACCCAGTAAGATTTTTTTCTTGAGGAGGTGAGTTGGAAATAAAGTTCCTTGTGGTGCATATGTATGAAAGCTGTGGCCTACAGTGTTTTCATCAGCTAGTGTATAAAATGTCTGTACCCCAGACATCTCCATGATCTAATAAAAATATGACGACAGCTTTAAAGTCTAATTTTTGGAGTGTGTTTGGAGTGGGAATGGTGAGTTGAGGGGAATGTTGTCAGAGAAGGATTTGCTGTGTAGTTGTAGAGCACACTTTACCTAAAGACCATAAGTACCTATCACTTTTTATGATCTCTCTGAGGCCTTTTGAATGGTTGGGAGGATTTTATTTTTATGGCTTCTCTTTTCTTCTCCTTCACAGCAGCTGTCAGAGAGAAAGTCATTCAAAGCAAATTTGCATGGCTATTCTGTAGAGGTTTTATGATTTCTTAAGTCAGGGAACATGCTCCTATTTCCAACCATATATATTCCTTGTCTAATAATATTGTTGTTGTTAAGTGCCATTGAGTTGATTCTAATCCAGAGTGACCCTGGATCGGATTTCTGAGGAGCATCTGGTGAGCTTGAACCACCGATCTTGCAGTTCAAACAGACTTTGCAGTCCAGTGCATTAATCCGTAGTTCCGCACCAGTGTCTTGGATTTATGATTTAGGACAAAGCGATTTCTTTTCATTTGAGGTAAGAAAACTTCTTATTTTTGAGTTGCTTCTGGGACTTTTTGTCCACTTTTTCATCCTAGGTCTTTGACCCTCAGCTCTCCATCCTGAGAGTAGTAAGGTAGCTCTGTCCCATCTGGTCCCGTGATTCTAGAAGTGCTTGTCACCAGTCCCTATTCCCTCTTTTGGAATCTACAACTCATCACCATGAACCAGTTTACCAACGGATGGTAACAGTTCATTTAAAAAAAAAAAAAAAAAGGCTCCACCTCTAGATAATTTTCTTTACTTTTGTTTGATTTGAAAAGGCTCTGCTTTTGGAGAACACATGTATGTTCTATGTTCAGGGGAAGTTTGGGACCCTCTTGAATTGGAGTTAAAAATGCCTTGAAGATAGACCCCTCTCCTCCATTATGTATCACGTTCTTAACTTTTCCAGGGCCTTAGCCTTGTAACCTCTAACTCATTTTCACCTTCTTCTG
>NW_006408668.1:4547308-4575844 GCF_000296735.1 Chrysochloris asiatica | reverse complement strand
GTCAAGTTGATTCGAACCCATAGTATCCCAGTATAGGATTTCCGAGGAGTGTCTGGTGAGCTTGAACCACTGACTTTGAGATTCAAACTGACTTTGCAGTCCAGTGCATTAACCCACAGCCTCACACCAGGATTCCATGTGATATTTATGGAGAGAGGTTTATATCAAGAAAATAGCTCACAAAGTTGAAGAGGTGAGCAAGCTCCAAGTCTTTGGGTCAGGTGTCTGGCTGAAGTCTTCTCTTGGCTCACGTAGCTGCAGGAACTGACGAATCCAAGATTGGCAGAGCAGATGGCAGGTTTCTGGCTGCAGAAGTGAATAAATTCAAGGTTGGCAGGTAAGATGGCAGGCCACTGGTTCAAGTCCAGAGAACTGGAGGTCAGATGTGAGATTGCGATTCATCAAAAAACAAGAGAGCTTTGCCAGAAAATCCACATATATTGAAAGCAGGCCACACCCCCAAGGAAACACCCTTTCAAATAATTGACTGGCCATAACAGATCTCATCATGGCAAGATTTCATTGTATTAGTTCTGATGGGGGGAATGACTACATCATGGCTGCCAAACCACTGAGAATTCTAGTCCAGTCAGGTTGACACAAAACTTTTTAACTACTACACTGGGAAAAGTAAGCAACTTATGTTTGCCTTACCATCTCAGGGCAGTTTGTCAGTCATCTTTGCCCCTTTTAATTTCTTTTGAAACCTACCCAAAACTTTATTGAGGGAGTTTTCCGCGCTCTATCATATTTGGCAATTGTTTCCTTGTCCTGTTAGGGCCTGAAGCTATTGCTGCACAACTCCAGGGTCACCATATCCCTTGTGTCCTTCAAAATTCACAATGTCTTGTATGTTGTTGTTAAGTGCCGTCGAGTCTATTACGACCCAGAGTGACTCTGTATAGGGTTTCCGAGGAGCAGCTGGTGAGCTTGAACCGCCGACCTTGCAGTTCAAACGGCTTTGCAGTCTGGCGCATTAACCCACAGCTCCACACCGGGACTCCTATATCTTGTGTAGCATGTCCTTAATATTGCTTGAGTATGTGCCTCCTGTATTTGGACCTGTGTTGTTTGGCATATACAGAGTGCCATCGTTAAGGTTTTGTGTCAAGTTGACTGGGCCAAGAATTCTCAGTGGTATAGTAATTGAGATGTAGATTTCCCCTCTGAAGACATCTGAATTAAAGTAATCAGCTCTATGATGAGGTCTGCTATGAGCAGCCAGTCAGCTGAAGGAAGGGACGCTTTCTTAGGGGTGTGCACTTACGTGAGGCTACATCTGTGTTTTCTAACAGCTCAAGATTTGGCAACTCTGGAGTATATTGATCGCAACCTATTTATGTGAAGTACCTATAAAACATCTTAACCTTTTCCTCGGGTGTGCCAGTGTTGACCTATGACCAGATTGTAAATCACAGCAATGTGATTGATTGGCCACCACTGTGTGGCCCCTTTGCATTTTTAAAGTGATTTAGTGGAGACCATTTCTGGCCAGAAGTAGAAAGCCGTGGCTCTCCAATTTGGTCTCTGTCTTCAAGTGAATTTGGCAAGTCAGTTAAACTCCAAGGCTCAGTTTCTTCATCTCTAAAAGGGGGACGTTGATACTGAAATGAGCCCTAGTGGCACATTCAGGGGCTTTGTGGGAGAAAGATCTGGCTTCTGGAAAGATCAAAACCGAAAAAGCTGTATGGGGCAGTTCTACTCCACAATAGTTGGAGTTGCCATGAGTCAGAATAGACTCAACAGCACCCAATAACAAGGACAGTAATGAATATTTGTTAAAAGTTCCATAGAAATGGAATGTATTGTTTATTATTACTCACTGCTGGAACCAAGTTTTATCGTTCAAAATCCAGGCACACCCAGTTGGGTAAAAGCCAACTTGAAGGTGTTTTCCTTTTGAATGAAGTACTTGATCCTCCTTGCCCCTACCCCAGAAGGTGCACACTAGCAATTAAAAACACAATGGTCTGCCAGTGTTCTTTTGAAAGCTGAAGTGTTGGAAGAAAGTGAAATGCTTGAATCAGAGAAGCCCACATTTCAGATCCTGTCTTGGCAGTTGCTTAGGGTTGGAGTTAGATAGTTTGCTTTCTGACTCGTGTTTAAGAACAAAGTACCCTGATAACCTTTTGTGTCTGAGAATTCAATCCAAATAAAACAGACACATGGATTCTGAGATTTTTATGAAAGGGACTTGATGAACTGCAGATCTTTCTCTATGATAAATGTGACATGTGCTATTTTGTGTGACCCTTCACCCTGGAAGTAACCTGTTACTTCCTTCCTGTTTCAGAATCTCCTAAAGAACAAGGATCACCTAATTTTCCATGGAAACCAAAACACTAAACTTGTTGATCTCAAACCGACTCCATCTCATGGGAACCCCATGTGTTACAGAGTAGAACTGCTCTGTGGGTTTTCTTGGCTGTGATTTTTACAAAAGCAGGTCTCCAGGCCTTTTTTCAGCAGCACACTAGGTGGATCCCAGCCACCAACATCTAAGTTAGTAGTTGACTGCAAACCATTTGTGCCACTTAGGGAACTAATTTTCAGCAAGGAGTCTATTCTCTGGATTGAATACTTACACAAACCCTAAAACTCCTCCTGGAAAAAAACAAAACCACCCCACCATATTCTGGTTAATAAATCAAGTTTAAGATGGAAGGAAAGGACTTCAGTCACCATCTGGTGCAACCATCGTCCACATTTTCCAGATGAGTAACTGGAGGTTCAGAAAGAAAGGGACTTTTCTTCCCCTGGTCATAGAGCTCACTGGTGGCGCGACAGGTCAGCTGACCCCATCCAAGTATTTAATGCTCGTACTTTTCCATTCTCTTCTGAGACCTGAGGATGGTCTCTCACCTGTAATATCAGGAGTTCCCTTCTCAAGCTGGAATCCAGCTAGTATCTAAAAATGAGGCTTTCCCCAGCCTCAGCCAGAAATATTTGGAGTTAGAATGCTGCAGCCGGAACTGCTCACTTTGTCCTGAATTGCATTATCTCTCTGCGTGCACTCCACTATCTGCTCCTCTGGCATACGTCTAAGATAAGGAAGTCAGTCCTGGAGGCAGCTGGGTATAGGGAGAGATTAGTACAAGGTTGGACAGACTGTCCACTTTCACTTCTGGGAACCAGTTCATTCTTTTAGACTTTCACATCTGACTTTCTTCCCAAGAAACAGAATGTTGTTGTTGTTAAGTGCCATCAAGTCTGTTCTGACTCATAGTGACCCTGTATAGGGTTTCTGAGGAGTGGCTGGTGAGTTTGAACTGCTGACCTTTCAATTCAAACCTACCTTGTGGTCCAGTGCTTAACTTACAGCACCACACCAGGACAGCATAAGTACATAAAACTCACTGACGCGTTCGTAAGTCAGAATAAAATGCCTGTTTGTTTTAACAACTTTTTTTTTCAGTTCTATAACATTAGTTGGAGTCAGAGCCCTGGTATGATGTAATCACTGAACTGTTATTCAAACCCACCCACTACTCCTTGGAAACCTTACTCAAAAGCACTTAACAAGAGCAACATAATATTATTTATTATGTTATATATTAACGAACAACATAATAGTTCGTTTTCATTAACCGTCTGTAGGTTTTTGGTAGTGGTGACAGGGACATAGGTAACCTATGTAAGGAGCTTATTTGGTGAATCTTCAACCTCAGTTTGTTTTCCAGACATCTGTATGGGACATTCGTGATTTCTTTGTCCCAGACAGCTTTGTTGAGCTAGGAGTCAGTGCACACACGTTTCTTTCATGGCAAATTTCTGAATCTCCTTGAGTGTCCAAGGGGCAGGCTGCTGAAACCCATCTATGTTGATAGTATCCCGTCTGGCCACTGCTTCGTTCATAGCAGAATGGCGTTACTGCTTACCACCCTTCTTGCCAGACTCATTGTGCTGGGACCAGGTGGGAAACACTGTTACACACTTTTAATGGTGATTCTCATTCATAAGGTTCAAGGTCAACAGTAGGGCTTTCCCACCTTTACATCTTATGAATCACTTAACCACCGACCCACCTGTAACCATCAGAGAGTGTGTCACTTGGCAAGAAAGTCTTTTCTTAACTTTTTACAACAGTGGTCCATACAATAGTTGCCCTTTTGTTACTAATTTAGGAGCTCTGGTGGTGTAGTGGTTATGAATCGGGCTGTGAACCACAAGGTCAGCAGTTCGAAACTACCAGCTGCTCTGCGGGAGAAAGATGAGGCTTTCTGATCCCGTAAAGATTTACTGCCTAGGAAACCCTGTACAGGGTCTCTGTGGGACGGAACCGACTCGACCGCACTTAACAACAACAACAACAATTTACTCAGCATAATGCCCTCCTGGTTCATACACGTTGTGAGGTGTTTTTCAGATTCTTTGTTATTCTTCAACGTTGTATAATATTCCATTGTGTGTATGTACAAAAGTTTGTTTAACCTTTCTTCTGTTGATGGGCATTTAGCCTGTTTCCATATTTTTGCTATTGGGAACAGAGCTGCAGTGAACATGAGTGTGCATGTGTGCATACATCTGCTTGTCTCATGGCTCTTATTTCTTGCAGATATATACATATATATTTGTTGTTGTTGTGAAGTGCCGTCGAGTTGATTCCAACCCATAGTGACCCTGTATAGAGTTTTTGAAGAACAGCTGGTGAGCTTGAACCACTGATGTTGCAGTTCAAATGGCTTTGCAGTCTGGCACATTGACTCACAGCGCCACACCAGGACTCCACATATATATATGGAGCTCTGGTAGCATAGTGGTTATGAATCGGGCTGCGAACTGCAAGGTCAGCAGTTCGAGAGACAGATGAGGCTTCTGCTCCTGTAAACATTTCCTGCCTCGGAAACCCTGCACAGGATCGCTATGAGTCGGAACTGACTCTATCAAGTAGAGGGATTTTATATATATCTATATATCAAGTAGCTGGGTCATATAATAGTTCTATTTGCAACTTTTTGAAGACAGTGCCATACCTTTTTCCACAGTAGTTGCACATTTTGTAATCTCACCAGCAGTGGAGGAGGATCCCAGTCTTTCCACATCCTCTCCAGCTCTCGTTGTTTTCTGTTTTTTGAAATTTTGCTGTTCATGCTGGAATAAAATACCTTATTGTTGTTTTGATTAGCATCTCTCTTATGGCTAATGAATCCTGGTGTGGCACTGCAGGTTAATGCCCTGGACTGCAAGATCAGTTTGAACCACAAGGCCAGCGGTTTCAAGCTCACAGCCACTTCTTGTAAACCCTATACAGGGTTGCTGTGAGTTGGAACTGACTCAATGACACTTAACAACAGCAACACTAGCAAATGATTGTGAGAATTTCTTCATTAAGTTTGTTGATTGTCAGAATGTCTTCTTTGGTGAAATGTTTATTCATATCTTCTGCCTAGTTTTTAATTGGATTATTTATCTTCTCATTGGGGTATTGAAGTGTTCTATAAATTTTGGGGAGTAGGCCTTTATCTGGTATGTTGTTGGAAAATGTTGTTTCTGTCTGTGGGTTATTTTTTTACTCTTTTTTGGTGAAATATTTTAATGCATATAAAGGTCTAAGTTTTAGGAGGTCCTAGTCATCTGTTTTGTCTTCTGTTTGTGTGTTTTCAATTATGTTTGATAGTGTATGTATGCTATGAATTAGATCATCTAAGATTGTTCCTGTTTTTTCATTGATGATGTGATGGTCCAGTGCTTAATTTACAACACCACACCAGGACAGCATAAGTACATAAAACTCACTGACATTCATAAGTCAGAATAAAATGCCTGTTTGTTTTAACAACTTTTTTTTTTCAGTTCTATAAGATTAGTCGGAGTGTATGTTGTTATTGTTGTTGTTAAGTGCCATTGAGTCGATTCCGACTCATAGCAACCCTTAATAGTGTTTCCAAAGAGCAACTGGTGAGTTTGAACTGCCTACCTTATGGTTCAGACTGACCTTGAAGTCCAACGCTAGGTTTTACATTTAGGTCTTTAATCCACACTAAGGTCATTTTTTGTATATGGTATGAGATATGAGTCTGTTTCATTTTTCTGCAAATTGATTTCCAATTTTTCCAGCACCATTTGTTGAAGAGACTATCTATTTTTCCTATTTAATGCATTTTGGCTCTTTGTTGCTGATCTGCTGACTATAAGTGGATGGATTTACTTCTTGTTTCTCAATTCTGGTCCATTGATCTACGTGTCTTTCATTGTACCACCACCAGGCTGTTTTGACAACTGTAGCTGCGTAGTAAGTTTTGAGATCAGGAAGTGAGAGGCCTTGTACTTTGTTCATTGTTAATATTGCTTTGCTTATCCGGAGTCTCTTTCCTTTCCATATAAAGTTAGTGATTAGTTTTTCCTTCTCTTTAAACAGTGATGCTGGAACCTGGTGAATCCCTTAACCTTCTTACTGCTCTTCCTAGGCAACCCTTTTTATTTTCCCCTAATACATGTTCTTAAAAATTGCCTTCGAGTTCTCATGACAACTCCGTGTGTGTCAGAGTAAAACTGTGCTCCATAAGTTTTCATTGGTGAGTATTCTGAAGTAGATTGCCTGGCATTTCTTCCAAGGAATCTTTATGTGGATTTGTACCTCCCAACTTTCGGTCAGCAGCTGATTGCCTTAACCACTTGCACCATGCAGGGACTTCCTAATAAGTTCAAAGTACCCACTGCCATCAAAGCTGATTCTGACTCATAGCGACCTTGTATGCCAAACTAGAACTGTTCCTTTGGGTTTCTGAGACTGTCAATCTTTATGGGAGTAGGCAGCCTCATCTTTCTTCTGTGGAGCATCTGATGGGTTTGAACTACCAGACTTTTGGTTAACCCATTACACCACCAGGGCTCCTTCAAGGTAAAATAGCATTAGAATCTATGGGTTAATTTAGTAGGGGGACTTGGTGTGTAACTCTCACATATATTACTTCATTCCATTCAACAGTGATCTCTTGAGGGGAGCACTGTTTAGTTCCCATCTAATATTTTAGGTCCCAAGACTCAAGTTAAGTGACCTGCACAAGGACAACTAGTGTTGGAACTTGAGCTTAGCCCCAAAATAGAACAGCCGGTTCCTATTTGCTTTGTATGAAATGCCACCTCCAAGCAGATCGAATGTGTATAAAAATAAAATGAGCATTTTAAATGTTGCATCTTTAGTTTAGAAGAGAAATGGTTGTCTTCAGGGCAAGCAGTTGGGATGCTGCTGGATTCATGCTGGGGTAGAAAACAACTCCAGTTTGATCTCCACTTTCAATCCAGCCCATAGGAAGATAAGGCTGGGTGTGAAAGGGGTACAAAAGAGGAAAGCTTGCTGGAAAATCTTTTTTTAGGGCAAAATCATTATTCTGTTCGTTGCCATCTTTTAGTAGGTAACCTGCTTCTCAAAATTGTTTCTTTTGCTGTAATAAGGCTTGTAAAATCAGGGCATTCATTACGGCTTTGCTTATTTTCTCCGGAGCCAGGCGTGTCTCTCTTCATTTGAGTTCCACCGAGAAGTCACTATGAAAAGGTACGGGCCTTGCTTGCAAAACATCTTTTCACCTGCCTGTCGGCTCCAGACCCTAGAAAGACCAGACTCTGATTTAGCTCTGGAGATGCCCTTAGGAAGTCAACTAGGGGTTAAACTGCAGTGTGTATTCTACTCTTCTCACCCTTGCATGTTCTATGTGAGAGCCTCAGTTCACTGTCAAATAGAGGGAAATGTGTACTAGCCATGTGTTAAGCCGTTTTATAATAACTGTTTCTGAAGTAGTTATTCCTAGTCTGATGCGTAAGGGGAGAGGTCTACAAATCAGTCCACTTAACTTACCAAGGGCAAAAACAGTGACTTGTAACTCCTGGTGCCATGTCTGGCAGAACACAGTTGTGCTTCCACGAGATCCTCAATGGCTGATGTTTTGGAAGTAGTCTGACCTTGTTCCTGAGACGCCTTTGGTTGGACTCAAACTGCCAACTTTTTCCATTCGCCTAGTGCTACATTACCTAGTGACCCCTTATGAAGGGAAGTTCAGAAAAAACAAGAACTCATTCCCCTTCCCCCGCATAGGTGCTGGGGTTTTCTTGTGGGTGGAGCATTGAGAAGACCTGCCAGGTCAATTCTTTCTCTGTCTTCTTGCTCCCCTCATTTGTGAAGAACAAAAACAACACGCTGAAATAAACATCAGTGAGATGACATCTAGACACACACAGAATATCACATTTGTTCTGCTGACCTCGTTCAGATTTGTACCACACCCACATCAAAGAGGTATGGTTAGCCTTCCAACACCTTCTCAGAATAATTGAATTGCCCTGACTTGAGTAGTTTCTTTCTTTTCTTCTCTTTTTAAGGAGTGTTTTAATAACATCTCTGTGAATTACTCTGGTCTGTATAGAGTTTCAGAGAATTCTAGGAAATAAATAACGTGATTTCAGAAGCTTTTTCAGTGAGAAGGAATGGCAAGTTAAAATTTGTGTCTTGGACACTGATAATAGAAATGTGGTGTTAGGATTACTTCTAGAAGCCACCGGATACCTGGTGTGGCACTGTGGGTTAATGGACCAGGCTGCAAAGCTGTTTGACCTGCAAGGTTGGTCGTTCAAGCTCACCAGCTGCTCCTCGGAAACCCTGTTCAGGGTTGCTATGGGTCGGAACCGATTCATCAGCACTTAACAACAGCAACAACATAGAAGCCACCCATACAATTAATATGGTAAGAGGTTAATTAGGATTCCAGGTATACAGCAGAGTTTCAACTATATAAGTCAGGGGTCACACATACTTTTATTGTTGTGTGTTGATTCTTATTCCTAGAGACCCTATAGGACAAAGTAGAACTGCCCCATAGGGCTTCCTAGATTGTCATCTTTATAGAAACAACCCTGGTGGTGCTGTGGTTAAGCATACTTGGCTGTTAACCTAAAGACACGCAATTTGAACCCACCAGTTGGTGTGTTGGTAAAAGACGTGGCAGTCTACTTCTGTAAAAATTTCTGTTGTTGTTGTTAAATGCCATGAAGTCGGTTCCGACTCATAGCGACCCTATATAGGGTTTCCAAGGAGTAGCTGGTGTGTTTGAACTGCTGATCTTGTCCACACAGAATTGTGGCCATAGGGTTGCTATGAGTGGGAGTCAACTCAAAGTCAGTGTTGTTGTTAAGTGCCGTAGAGTTGGGTTCCGACCCATAGTGACCCTGTATAGAGTTTCCGTGGAGCAGCTGGTGGACTTGAACCGCAGGCCTCCCAGCGCAGTAAACAACAGCGCCACATCAGGAGTCCCAAAGGTAATAGTTTTCTTTAAAAAAATGATGAAATGGAGCAGAATGCAGGTCTTTTTTCTTGTGCACCAGCTGGTGGGTACTAACTGTGGATCTTTTGGTTAGCAGTCAAGTGCTTAGACATTTTGCCACCAGGGCTCCAAGGGCTAGGACATACCAGCTAAATTTCCTTCATCGACTCTATATGTGAGTAGTGTTTCGCAATTTTGGATTCTTGGTTTTGTGGTGTTGCAGGCCTGCTTTCCCATGGTGAAGGTCACGAAGGGAGGGACTGGGAAAGAAGACTACAGGATTTGGGAGGAATGTTTCCCCCTAGCTCCCCCAGATGAGGAAAGTTCTGGTCAGAAATATGGAAGAACTGGAAAGGACATGAGGTGAGGTCTGATTAGTTGTGAAATGTGGACTTCCCATAGTGCTGGGGCAGATTTTCAAGATCAAGAATGAAAACCAAGGACATCTGTGAGCACTTTGGCTCCACCAGTGGCAACACTTACATTGCTCTTTATAGTAGATGATGATGCTCCTAGACACGTACAGCAGTGAGTCCCCATCCTCCCAACACACATTCATGTCCTGTAACAAATCTAGTATCCTCTGAAGATTTTGTTCAAACAAAGTAGAAACCTGAATACACTTGATTTCAGGCTGTTGTAGTTGTTGTTAAGTGCCATCGAGTCAGTTCTGATTCATAGAGACCCAATATAGGGTTTCCAAGGACTGGCTGGTGGGTTTGAGCCAACCTTGTGGTTAGCGTTGTTGTTGTTAGGTTCTGTTGAGTCAGTTCCAACCCATTGTGACCTGATGTACAGCAAAACAAAACACCATCTTGTCCTGTGCCAATTGCTGATGCTACTATGCCAGTCTGTCTTGTTGGGGGTCTCCCTCTTTTTTACGAACCCTCCACTTTACCAAGCATGATATCTTTCTCTAGGGACTGGTCCCTTCTGATACTATGTCCAAAGTAAGAGACGAAGTCTGGTCATCTTGGCTTGTAAGGAGCATTCTGGTTATAGTTCTTCCAACGCTGATCTGTTTGTTCTGGCAGTCCTTGCTATCTCTATTATTCTCCTCCAACACCATAACTCAAAGGCATCAATTCTTCAACGATCTTCCTTATTCATTATGTAACTTTCACATGCATATGAGGTTATTGAAAATACTATGGCTTGGGTCAGGCGTGCTTTAGCTGTCAAACTAACATCTTGGCTCTACAACACTGTATTTAAAGAGGTCTTATGCAGCAGATTTGCCTAGTGTGATGTCATTTGATTTCTTGACTACTGCTTCCATGAGTGTTGATACTGGATCCAAGAAAAATGAAGTCTTTTGCAACTTCATTTTTTTCTCCATTTATCATGATGTTATTTATTGCTCTAATGGTGAGGATTTTTGTTTTCTTTACATTAAGGTGCAACCCATACTGATGGTTGTGGTCGTTGATCTTCATCAGTATTAAGCCCTCTTTACTTTCAGCAAACAAGGTTGTATCATCTGTGTATTGCAGATTGTTAATAAGTCTTCCTTCCAACCTGATGCCACGTTCTTCTTATAATTCAGCTTCTTGGATTATTTGCTCAGCATACAGATTGAATAAGTATGGTGAAAGAATACAACCCTGACACACACCTTTCTTGATTTTAAATCATTCACTGTCTCCTTGTTCTGTTCAAACAACTGCCTCTTGGTCATGTGCAGGTTCCTCATGAGCATAGTTAAGTGTTCTGCAATACTCATTCTCTGCAATGTTGTCCGTAGCTTGTCATGATTCACACAATTGAAAGCCTTTGTGTAGAGAGTAAAGCACAGGTAAACATCTTTATGGTATTCACTGCTTTCAGCCAAGATCCATCTGATATTAGCAATGATATCCCTCATTCCGTGTCCTCGTTTGAATCTGTCTTGAAACTCTGGCAGTTCCTGTCAATGTACTGTTGTAGCCTTTTTTTTTTTTTTAATTATCTTTAGCAAAAATTTACTTGGGTCTGATATTACTCATTAGTAGTCCAGTGCTTATCCTACAGCACCACGCCAGTACAGGCATATGACTTCAGGCCTACTTTTCTCTTGTATACCTAGGGAGTTTGTATTTTGATATTTCGCATGAAAACAAATGGTGTAGTTCACCTCTCCATGCCTCTGCGCTTTGTCTGTGCTGTTCTCGTTGACCGAAACACCTTTCCTGCTGTCTTTATCTGCTGATTCCAGTTCACTCTTTTAGACTCAGAGCTCTGTTTTCTAAGAGACTTCCTGAGGCATCTGCTCTATGGCTCCCTAAAGAGCCTCTGTTGTTATTAAGTTCTGTGGAATCCTTTCAGAGTCCTAGTGACTCTGTCTACGGTTTCTGAGGAGCAGCTAGTGAGTTTGAACTTCCAACCTTTCAGTTAGCTGTCCAATGCTTATCCTACAGCGTCACAGAGCCTCCAGCATGCCTGTTTTTTTTTTTTAATTTTTTAAAGTTTTTATTGTGAATTGAGTGATAGTTAACACGGGGGAACATCAGTTTTACACTCATACTATCATATTTGTTTCATTCCAGCATGCCTTTTTTACGGCATTATCTGGATGTTACAGTTTTGAAATCTGTTATCTTCATGCTAGACTGTGGGTTCTCTGAAGTAGAGATCAAATCTTTGTTCTCTCTGTTTTCAGAAGGAATAGTACCATTCACATTTCAGAGGTGTCTGTAGAGTAGACAAGGAGCCCAGTTGTTAAAGTGCTCAGCTGCTAACCATCATGGTTGGTGGTTTGAACCCTCCAGCTGCTCCTCAGGAGACAGCTGTGGCAGTGTGTTTCTGTAGAGCAGTTTTACTTTGTCCTGAGGAGCTCTGGTAGTGTGTAGTGGTTACGAGTCCGGCTGCTAACGTCAAAGTCAGCAGTTTGAACAGTTCTGCAAAAGAAAGATGAGACTTTCTGCTCCTGTAAAGATTTCCAGCCTTGGACATCTTGGAGACGAAGACCCTGTGCAGGGTCGCTATGGGTCGGAACCTACTCCACGGCATACCGCTATGGGGTTGTGTGTGATTCGATGGCAGCTGTTGTTTATTGAACTGAAAGGCAGGAGCCACAGTTGAACCAGGACCCATTCTTAAAGCTCCACCACTCAGACATTTGTAGGCCCTGAAATGCTTCATTTTACTGCTTTTCTCAGTCAGCTCTAATCCACTGTATTCACAATCCCTGGTACCTCAAAACCCTCTAGTACTACCTTCCGGTATCTCCAGATAACGTCTCTCCATTGCCTTTCTTCTTGTGTAATCTTCTGTAGCGTGATGTTCCTGATGTTTTAGGGATAACTCAGAGAACATCAGATACCAGAGAAATCACAGGCCCCATAGTGGCGGGGGCAGGAACATGGAGAACCGCCGTCCTTCAAAGAAGATCTCATACAAATGATGAAATTCAGGTTACAAATGATGGTCTAGAAGCTGATTAATTGGTGTATGTTTGCTGTATATATAGTCTCAAAAACTATACAACAAACAAAATTGTATAAAAAGAAACATGACAGAACTGATCTCTCTGTTCCAAAGGAGGCATGAGGAGGTGGTACAACATCCTGCTCACGGGTCAGGGCTTGTAATTCGCTTGCTTGGTTTAAAGCTCAACTCTTCTCCTTAGCAGCTGTGTTGTAATTCCTCAGTTGTAAAACAGGAATCATCATAGTACCTGTTTCCTAATGTAATTCTGAGGATTAACTGAGACATCGTATGCCCCTAGGACAGCATATATAGTAAGCAAGTAGTGACTGTCAGCTGCCATTATTAAATTGTCTATGTTGAACATCTATGCTCATACCAAAAATGCCTATGAGAATTCTGAGGAAAATATGACATACTACAGGAAAGAAAACAAACGCACACCCTATCTGTGTGGCTGGGATCTTGATGTAGGACTAGTGGGGAGGGAGATAGGAGAAGGAAAATGGATGCAGGGGCCAGTGACCAGTTGGTGTCCAAGTGGCTAAGGACTGGAATTTTAAACAGCCAGAAGGACCTGACGAATTCCATCTCCTCCCCCTCTCTTCCAAACACACACACACTCACACACCTTAAGGCACTTTGACCAAGGAAGATATTTCTAGTTGCTTGTTTACATGTCAAAAAGAAATGCAGCCCAGACATTTGGAGACATTTCTGGGCCTTGAGAGCAGAGACGGAAGAGACATGGTTACTATTTGGTCCCTGGAGATAGTTACATTCAGAAAGGTCAGGGTAAAAACCCTGGATCCTTCCATCTGGACTCCGGTGAACAAAGGTCTCACTCCCTTCTTTCTAGGGGGAAGGCAGGCAGATGCTTCTTTCCTGCATATAAACAGAGAAAATCCATTGTTTTCTGTGGCTCTCTGTTGCCTCATGTTGCCTGAGGGTCTGGATTTGGAGGACCCACAGGCCGTGTTACCTTAGCTGTTGTATCTGTGAAGAACTCTTGTCCTGACCCGGGTGCCTCAAGTTTCTGCAGTATCCTTACAGTGTCTAACAGATCCTTCACATTTCTGGGCCACGTTTGGGGCACTATGAAGCTAGATCATCAAAGCCCGTAACATACATGATTGGGACCAGGTAAAACAGGGTGGGAGCTCACCAGAGTTTCTCCTTTCAGCAAAGAACCCCAGTTAATTAATAAACAACCTATTTTTACAAATCATAGCTGGGTTCTTTTTACAGAAACGTACAGTATAATGCTAATGAAATGATTCTGTCCCAAGCTGTTCCTGAAAAGAGTAGAGAATGCTGCTGCCTCTCTGCTCTTCCACCTTTGATCAGCCTCTTCTGTGAATTTCCTACATTCCCTGATCAAAGTCCAACATCTCTGCTTTGCTCCAGCTTTAATCATTGGCCGTACAACCTCCCCACTGTTTCATACACACATGAAAATCGGGTCACAAGCCAAACAGCACCTTATTTATTTATTTAATGTTGGGGAGGGGGGCAGCAACACATACTTCGATAGATAGGTAGCCAGAGCTTTCATTTATGGGAGATCTTTTGACAATTTCGGATTAAAAAAAAAAAGCCAATTTAAAAAAAAAATTGTGAATGTCAGTTTGCATTCTGTTTGAGGTGTTTTATCCTATGTACTGATTTTTGTTAATCATTGAAATGATCTTGACCTATTTTCTTGTGCTGTAGGTTAAATAAGCACTGGACTGCAAGATTGGTTTAAACCATAAGGTCAGTGGTTCAAACTCACCAGCTGCTATGAGAAATAATACACAGGGTCGCTGTGAGTCAGAACCAACTCGAAGGCACTTAACTGTAACAACAATTTAAGCAAACAAAGAAAAATCATTCAAATTCTAATGTTTTCTAAACTCCAGTATTAACTCCCTTTTGAATCAAAATGTTTATCCCCCCAGTTAATTTAAGGAAGTAGATGATGTGTATAAAAATAGATGAAGGATCGCATCACAAAGGAAATTTATGAGGTTTATAAAGGATTTGTGTAAAGATAGCTTCCCCTCAGAATTCCCTTTCTCTCACCCACTAATTAATTGTCCAGGTAGGTGGGAAAAGGGAAGGCTGGCTTTCTAATGACCCTGAGAAAAGAGAAACTGCCGCGGAAATGCCTGGCAGTGTATACACAGATTCGGGAGAATGGTGGCTCTAGGAAAAGCACTGGACTGCAAAACACAAGGTCAGTGGTTTGAGCCCACCATCTGTTGTACGAGAGACACAGAGATTTATAGCCTCAGAAATCCTATACAAGGTTGCTATGAGTCAGAACTTAACTTGCTGGCTCATAACAACAATACACAGATTTGCAGGATCATTGTTTTCATTTTCTATAGGTTCAAAGCCTTGCCAATTTTTCTGGCCCACCCCCATGACACCTGGTGTGGTGCTGTAGGATAAGCACTTGACTATGCATACCATTGGTTAGAACTACAAGGTCGGTGATTCAAGCTCACCAGCCGCTCCTCAGAAACCCTATACAGGGTCGCTATGAGTGGAACCTACTTGATGGCACTTAACAACAACAACACCGGTACTGTGCTAACGTATAGTTTGTATCGTTGCCTCTATGTGTGTCGTTGTTATTAGGTGTCTCTGTGTTGGTTTTTCACTCATTAGGATCCTGTGTGCCAGAGCACAATTGCTCCATTGGGTTTTCTAGGCTGTAGTCTTTGCAAGAGCAGATCGCCAGGTCTTTCTTCCATGGAGCACTTGGGTGAGTTCGAACTACTAACTTTTCCATTACCAGTCAGATGATTAACTATTGTGCTATTAGGGCTCTTTAACTTAACAGATAGTGAAGCAGTTTAATTACCCAACATTGACCTAACAGTGGCCACACCCTCACTGAGAATGTAATTGAACATCCAACACCATGAGGGAAAGTCGGACAGGGAAGCACAATTGCTCGAGGGACCCTAGTGTCTGGAAGGATGTATGGAAAAGAAAGCATTCTTGGGTAAGGCCGATAATTTAGCCCTCATTGACTAGCTGAAAGGTTGGTGGTTCAAACCAACCCAGATGTGCTTCCGAGGACGGGGCAGGTGATCTGTTTTTGAAAGGTCAAAACCTTAAACACCCTCTGGAGTAAATGATACTCTGTACCATATGGGGTTGCCATGAGTTGGACTTGACTCTATGGCAGAACATGGAAAGTTAGGGACTTTCATCAATTAAGTCATTCTCCATAGCTGCATATTTTGTGGCGTCCTGGTGTGGTGCTGTGGGTTAATGAGCCAGACTGCAAAGCCGTTTGAACTACACGGTTGGCGGTTCAAGCTCACCAGCTGCTCCTCAGAAACCCTATCCAGGGTCGTTATGGGTTGGAACCGACTCTATGGCACTTAACAACAACAACAACAAACATATTTTGTACTTGAAACTCAGTTTCCAGAGACTTCAAAGAAATCAGAATGCATACACTCTACTAAGAAGTTTGCCTCTCTTTTTGCTTATTCATCTCCAGCGCTACTGAGGAGAGAGAGCCCATGGCTATGAGCATCCTTCTGCCTACTTCCCCTTTAGCTCTGCAGGTATCAAAGGTATAGATACAGCACACAAAGGCATTGCCCACAGCAGGGCCTGAAGGGTGCATTTTGAAATAAATTCTTCATGTTAATATGTCCCTTTTTCATTTAACCCTTACAGCAGGTGAGTATAGATAGGGGAACTTTCAGTTGACTGAATTCTAGGTCAGTGAGTGTTAACTGTTGATGCTATTTGGATAGGTTGTCTCTACTATGTCAAACTGAGAAGAGGGTGTTTTGTGATAGCACATACCAGCTCTGAGTAATTGCACTTTTTTTTTAGAGTAATGATTGACCTTTTCATTGAAATAATTGATGCTCCTTATGCCACTATAGGGAGTCCTGGTGTGGCGCTCTGGGTTAATGTGCTGGACTGCAAAGTCGGCTTGAATCACAAAGTCAGTGGTTCAGTCTCACCAACCGCTCCACAGAAACCCTATACAGAGTAGCTATGTGTCGGAACCAACTCAACAGCACTTAACAACAACAATAACAACATGTCACTGTGGAGGAGTCCTGGTCTGTTAACCCCAAGGCTGACAGTTCAAACCCACCAGCCACTCATAGGGTCACTATGAGTCAGAATTGACTTGATAGTACTAACATTCACTATGGAAGGAGCCCTGTAGCATAGTGGATTATGAGCTGGGCTGCTAACTGCAAGGTCAGTAGTTCGAATCTACCAGTTGCTCCATGCGAGAAAGATGAGTCTGCTCCCAAAAAGATTTACAGCCTTGGAAACTATACAGGGTCGCTATGAGTTAGAATCAACTTCATGGCACACAACTACCATGACCACCATACCAGCATGCCACTAAGGAGAGGCCTCATAGGATAAGTACTGGATTGCTAACCAGAAGGTTGTTCAAACCCACAGCCGCTCCTTGAAACCCCTATACAGGGTCACTATGGGTTGGAACTGACTCCATAGCACTTAACAACAACAACTTAACTACACTGTGGTTAGAGAAAGAGATGGAGAGCTAGGGATGAGGAAGACATGAGTGACACAGTACCATGTGGTTAGCTATTTTCTAGTGGACCGCTGACTCATGGCGACCACCATGCACAACAGAACAAGATACTAACTGATCCTGCATCATTTACGTGATTGGTTTTGGATTGGACCATTGTGATCCAGATGGTTTTCATTGGCTGATTATCATAAGTAGAGCACCAGCCCTTCTTCCTAGTCTTGGTCTGGAAACTCTGCTAAAAATCTGTTCTATATCCTAGTGACATGCAGGTGGCAGTTTTACATGAGGTGCATTAGCCAGGAATCAAGGAAGCTGAGAATTCTACCACTGACCCATCAGTGCTCTGGATAAGAGTGAATAGCAAGCCCAACCTTCCTCTCATCATGGGAGATCCTCAGACTACTTAGAGCACCATTCAGGCAGGGTATGAGGGTCTGGATGGTTACCTGCTGGGGCCCACATGAGACTTTTAGAAGCGGCTTCTCTGAGAGGCATGTTGTCTTATTGAGCTGACCAGCTCCACTCCAATTTATAGTCCATATTTGTTATGACCTACTGTCTTCATCAAACATCATTTTGGGGTGCCACCAAATTCCATGACTGGTTCTCCACTCTGGTGGCGAGTTTTGTGGCCAGGAATGGATTCTTCAGATGGCTCTGGAATTTCTCTATCGATCTCCTTCATCAATTTCTTGCCACTCCTAAAAGACTGGGACCTCTCTGCCCCGGGCCTGCATCAGGCTTGAACTGAATGAAGGCTATACCCAGATGGTTTGACATTGTCCACTCCAGCAGTCAAAAAAAGAAAGAGGTGCCTGTTGAGCCAGTGTGGCAGGGTCACGTAGGGCCCTCTGAAATTGGTTCCCTGCTCCTTTGTTCTTTTATGTGAATTTCTTGCTCTAGTGTTTAGGGAAAATTCTTTGGTGTCAACATCAATGATCATCAAATGAGACATTGAAGATGTCCCTGCCACCTGTATTAATATGCTATGCACTTGTGTGTGTGTGAAAATATACACATAATCACCTTTTAACAATGTCTACATGTATAATTCAGTGACTTTGATTCCATTCTTCAAGTTGTTTGATCTTTCTTGTCATTCTTCTCCATCTTGTTCCACCACCATTGACTTAAACTCACTGCGCTCTAAGGGCCTCATCTAACCTTTTCAAGCCGCTATTGTTGGTTTGAGCTCACAGAGATCATTTTTTAAAAAAGCAGACACTGGAGACTTTCTCTTTTCTAGGTTGTAAGGAAAGTTTTCAGAGTTTAAAGCATCAAGTTTCACAAGAAATATGTTTAAAGTATGTGAGTTTTATAAATAAACTCTAAAAATATTGTGTAGGGCCTTGAAAGACATCTGCAATTTTGGAAGAAGGGATGGTTTTTAAAAGACATTTCTTCTCTTGCCTGCGTGTGTGTTTGCACTTTTACATTAAATGACATCCTCTGAATGTAGGAAGTGAGTCAAAGCTGTCAAGATTTGTCTCCCTAATAACAACTCTTGTGCCATTGACTACCAAGAATAACAATAAGCCTCTTTTTTAAATTAAAAAAGAATATTTATTTTTGTCACTGAAAGAACAATAATTATTCATGCCCCTAAGATATTTAAAGTATTTTTTATGAGTTCTAAGAATAAGACATTTTGAAGTTCAGTCGCACACAATAAAAATGCTTTGTTAACACATCTCTCCTGAAATATTTTGGTGGGTGGGTCTTGCCCTTTAATAATAGTAGCTAACCTTTCATGAGGACTTTCACTGTTGAAAGTGCTTTAAGTCTATGAATTTACCCAATCCTTATCCTTATGGTATATTCACATCACAGCTTGCAAACTGAGACTCAGAGGGATTCAGCCACTTGCCCCAGTCACAGAACAAGTGATTTGGATCTGTACCATCAAGTGTCAAAAGCCTGGTAATGTCACACTCTTCAGACTACCACTAGTCAGAGAAGGGTCCATTAGTGAGCATTATCCCCAAAACATAAACTTGGAAAGAAACAGAACCATCTCGTATTATCTGTGTTCTTAGCTTAGAACACTTAAGGGTTTTGGAGTATAAGAAATAATAATGAATCATTAGACTCTTTTCCTGGAATTTAATCTAAACAGTTGCTGATAGGATTGCAGCTGCTAATTTGCTATCCATAAAGCTAACCATGAGAGGGGAAAAAAGGAGGGCAATAGTGGTAATAATAATTTATGATTGTCTTCTTATCTTACAATTCTTACTGGGGCTATTATGAAAGAGGAAACATTTTTTCCTAGTAATTTGATACCTACTATGATACACAGAAGACAAAGTCAAATATCATAATGAAATGTGCAAAGGCCTGGAGTTAGAAAACCAAAAGGGAAGAACACGTTCAGCATTTCTCAAGCTGAGGGAAATGAAGAAAAAATTGAAACCTCGACTTGTGGTATTGAAGTATTATATGGGTTAGTGCACTGTACTGCAAGGACGGTTTGAACCACAAGGTCAGCGGTTCAAGCTCACCAGCTGTTCCTTTGAAACCCTATACAGGCTCACTATGAGTCTGAACCTACTTGAAAGCACTTAACAACAACAATGGGCAAAATACTGAATGATGCAGAAAGCATCAAAAGAAGATGGAAGGAATACACAGAATCACTGATCCAAAATGAAACGGTCAATGTTCAACCATTTCAAGAAGTAGCATATGATCAAGAGCCAGTGATCCTGAAGGAAGAAGTCCAAGGTGCATTGAAGGAACAGGCAAAGAACAAGGCACTGGGAATTGATGGAATAAAAATTGAAATAGATGAAGACTTCTAGTGGAAAAACCTACAGCATGAGGGATATCATTGCTGACATTAGATCAATCTTGGCTGAAAGCCGAGAATACCTGAAAGATGTTTACCTATGCTTTACTGACGACAAAAAGGTTTTCGATTGTGTGGATCCTGACAAGCTATGGACAACGTTGAGAAATATGAGTATTCTGGAACACTTAATTGTGCTCAAGAGGAACCTGTACGTAGACCAAGAGGCAGTTGTTTGAACAGAACAAGGGAACACTGAATGGTTTAAAATTAGACAGGGTGTGCACCAGGGTTGTATTCTTTCACCATTCTTATCCAACCTGTATGCAGAGCAAATAATCCTAAAAGCTGGATTATATGAAGAAAACGTGGCATCAGGATTGGAGGAAGACTCATTAACAACCTGCGATATGCAGATGATACAACCTTGCTTGCTGAAGATCAAAGACCACAGCCTTCAGCAGCCTCAGTGTCAAGAAAACAAAAATCCTCACCACCTGACCAGTTAACAACATTATGATAAATGGAGAAAAGTTGTCAAAGACTTCATTTTGCTTGGATCAACCATCAACACTCATGCAAGTGAAGTCAAGAAATCAGACGACATATTGCATTGGGAAAATCTGTTGCACAAGACCTCTTTAAAGTGTTGAAGAGCAAAGATGTCAGTTTGAGGACTAAGGTGTGCCTGATCCAAGTCATAGTATTTTCAGTAGCTTCATATATATGCGAAAGTTGGACAGTGAATAAGGAAGATGGTAGAAGTATTTGAGTAATGGTGTTGGAGGAGAATATTGAAAGTACCATAGACTACCAGAAGAACAAATAGATCTGTGTTGGAAAAAGTACAGCCAGAGTGCTACTTGGAAGCCAGGATGGCCAGACTTCGTCTCTCATACTTCAGACATATTGTCAGGAGGTACCAGTCACTGGAAAAGGATATCATGTTTGGTAAAGTGTTGTTGTTGTTGTTATGTGCAGTGGAATTGATTCCAACTCATAGCGATCCTGTACAGGGTTTCCGAGGCTGTAAATCTTTACAGGAGCAGAAAGCCTCATCTTTCTCCCATGGAACAGCTGATAGTTTCAAACTGCTGACCCTGAGGTTAGCAGCCTGATTCGTAGCCACGACGCTACCAGAGTTCCTTAGGGTTGGAGAAAAAGAGGAAGATCTCCATCAAGATGTATTGGCCAGTGGCAGCAGCAATGGGCTCAAGTGTGGCAACAATTGTGAGGTTGGCCCAGGACTGGGCACTGTTTTGTTCTGTTGTACATAGGGATTGCTATGAGTTGGTACCAACTCGATGGCACCAAACCTAACAATGATACACTTTCACTACGACATCTTAGACACTATTAGGACCTCCAGGCTTTTGGAAATTGTGGTGGTATAGAAAACGGACTCTTGTGTATGATGTTCTTTGGAGGTTTAGAAGGGGCCCTGCTGTCTGCATTAACTTCTCTTTTGCCAACCTGAGTTTTCAGGTTTATACAGTGCAAAGAAGACTCCATGCTACAGGGGTTAAGACACTTAGCAGTGGAGAGATGCCTTTATGGTAAGGACCTATTTCAGAAAGCCTGTACTAAATAAAATACTCAGTGTAACAATATCTGCTTCTTAAAAGCCCATGAGCTCATGGGCAGCTGGTCATCAGCTCCTGATGTCTGTAGGGCACATAGGTTGCAAATTGTATTGGCTCAGCAGATTGTCCCCAACATGCTAATATCCAGTGTTGATCAAGGGCAGACTTTCTCACAAATAATGAAAATTCTTAGCAATAGATGAAGACTTTTAGTGGAAAAACCTACAACATGGAAGTACCTTCTTTTGGTGCAACAAGTGACTGCTTTACCGGTTTCGAGAGCCACATCAGTTTCTCTGTGTTTGGGGTAGTTACAAGTGCAGATGAAGATGCTGTGAAGATAGTTCCTCTGTGTTTAAGAAAAAGAGAATTGATGACAAAGGAGGACCCCTCTATCATGTGTTTAATATTGATGACTCAGGTGTCTTGAAAAAGTAAATGTCTTCAAAGATAGCCCTCTCAAAGAAGGAGGCATATGGAAGGGACAAGGCCCAAAGATGTATCTCTGTGATGTTGTGAACTGGACTAGTGGCAATTTGACTGTGCCACTGAGAGTTTTAGTAGGATTGCTTTAGATTTGCTAGAATTTTGCTAATAAAGTCCCAAGGGTCCTAAGAAGTCTGTTCCAACCTTTGTTTTTAATCCCCATAAGCCCTGTTTCTGTGTGGGTGCACAGATCAGGATCGTATAAAATAGTGAAGGTATTTCCTCTTGTGTGTAAGAAACAGAGAAAGAATCCCTAAATCATATTAGTAAGGGTGATGCCCATTCAGAGTTCTTACAGAAACAGGGAAAGTCAAGGTCTGGATCAGAACTTGAGTTTTTGCCTTTAAGAACTATGAGGAATCTTCTAGCAAAGCAAAAAGAGGACTAAAACCATGGGGTTGTGGATAGTGAAAAGAGAATTGGGCTAACCCCAAATGACACTGCACAGTTTAGTCTAGAGCTAAGCTAGGTCCCTATGCAATTATCACTTCTACATCTGGAGTTTATACTGTTTCTCAAAAGCAGGAAAATATACGCATCATCTTGTGTTGAAAACCTGAGCTTTTGCTTAAGTAGATGTGTGTTTGATAGAGCTACTTGCTCAATCAGAGAATACCTGGACATACCTGAGGACATTTCTTCCTTTCTAGTCCATGAATACCCCAATGTATAGAACTGGAAATGAGTTTTAAAATGAGTGGAGTCAAGAAACTTTCCCATATGCCCTATAAGACTTCCTCTACTTAATTTTAGACTGTATACCGGTAAAATACAATAATGGGAAAAGTTGCTTGTTGTCATGGGTCTTGAATTGCCCTGACCAGTTCTCTATCTTGAACCACTTTGCTTTGAAATTCCCAAATCACCTGCTGTGTTGCCCATTGTAGGGCAGGACAGTCAGTATGAGGAAGTGAGCTCTTGATAGATTGTCCAACAATCCTTTGCGTGCATTTGTCTCAGGAATACCAGGGAGCTTCAAAAAGGTCAAGGAAAAATGGGATAAAAAGAATTGGTGTTTTTCTGTGAACTTTTTGAAATTCTCTAGTATATGTATTTTTCATACATTTTAATACAGGTGCAATCTGAGTCCTGGTGTGGTGTTATGGGATAAAGCCTTGGACTGCAAGGTCAGTTTGTACCACATGGTTGGTGGTTCAAACTCACCAGCTGCTCCTTGGAAACCCTATACTGGGTCACTATGAGTTGAGACCAACTTGATAACACTTAACAACAACAGCAACGATCTAAGTTTCAGGAGCCCTAGTGAAGCAACAGTTAAGCACTCAACTGCTAACCTAAAGGCTAATAATTCAAATCCACCCAGTCATTCTGCAGAAGAAAAGGCCTGGTGATCTCCTCCCATAAAGATTACAGCCTCCGAAATGCTGTGGGGCATTGATCTCTGTTCTGTAAGGTGTCTGGGACACTCAAAAATAACCTGAGTTTGTAAACTTCAAATTACATCAATGTTCAGATTTGCTGGGAAGTCAAGTCACTAGTCATCAGCCACTTAACTTCCCCAAGTGCCATTCCACATGAAGGAGAAACAGCATTCCTTCAAGACGTTGTAGTGTATCAGCCGAAAGCTATCCTTCCCTGCTCTGGTTTAGGGTGGAAGTTGAGAGTTTGGTTTTGTGTAGCTGAGAATATGAATATTGGTAGTAGTACTTGTTGTTTTTGTGTGCCAAGTTGATTCTGACTCCTGGTGACCTCATGTGGCGGTTTTCTAGGTTGTATGGAATGAAGCAGATCACCTGATCTTTTCTCCTGAATAGGTTTGGAGCTCCTGAATAGGTTTGACCCACTGGCTCTTGATTAACAGATGAGCATGTAACCATTGTGTCACCAGGGCTCCTAGACAGCGACCGGGTAAACTGTCACAGAGTAGGTTAATTTTGACCACCAGTGAATACTGGAAAGCCGAGGGCATCATGGCACCATACTACAGAGGAGAGAGCTCAAGCTGCACATGTGTCCAGCCCCGCCCCTCCTGAGTTCTGGAGCCGGGCAGCTTGTCTGACCTCTCTGGATTTCAGTGTCCTCAGAGGAACTAAGTGGTCTGTTTCTAGGGTCCCTTCAGCTGTTATATTCTAAGCATGACATTATTATAAAGTGGTAAGTATGGCTCCATACAATAAGCACTGGACTGCGAACCACAGACCCCTGGTCTGAACCCACCATCTGCTCAGTGGGAGAAATGTCAGGCTTTCTGCTCCCTCAAAAATGTAAAGTCTCAGAAACCCTGTACAGACTGCTGTGAGCTGGACCCGATTTAAAGGTACCTGACAGCAACAACAACATAAATTACAAATTGCTACTTAGAAATCATAAATTTTACTTTACTTATAAAAGGAGTGCTGGTATGGTGCCGTAGGATAAGCACTCGACCTTAAGGTTAGTTTGAACCACAATGTTGGCGATTCAAATGCACCAGCCATTTCTAGGAATCCCTATACAGGGTCCTTATGAGTTGAAACCTACTTGACAGCACTTAATAATAACAGCAGCATACTTATGAAAAGTCCTGGTTTGGCACTGTAGGATAAACACTGGACTGCTCACCGCAAGGTCGGTGGTTCTAACACACCACCTGCTCCTCAGAAACCCTATACTGGATCACCATGAGTCAGAACCGACTCGACAACACTCAACAACAGCAACATACTTATAAAAAGCCTTGGTGTGGCGCTGTAGAATAAACACTGGACTGCTCACCGCAAGGTCTGCGGTTCTAATACACCACCTCAGAAACCCTATACATGGTTGCTATAAGTTGGAACTGACTCAGAAGCACTTAACAAAAGTAAGAATGTAAAAATCTATAATGCACGTCTTGATCACCTGTAGAAATCAAGTCATTAAAATGTTTTACTTTGCTTTAAAGCAAGGCTGCCGATGGTGTCAGATACCAGGTGGTTCCACTGGGGTTAGAGTTAGACACACACTACTTCCATCCAGTCTGATCTAACTCATAGCGGCTGTATAGGCTGGAGTCAAACACCCTCAGGGTTTCTGAAGCTGTAAATCTTTACAGCAGCAGACAGCCACATTGTTCTCATTCAGAGGGGCTGATAGGTTTGAACCAACATTTAATCAGAGGTTTTGAAAGGAAAAGGTAGGGGAGAGAGTGAAGACTGAGTTGTGGGTCTGGCCCAGTTAGAGGCCCTACTGTCTGCAAGAATTTGATATAGGCTGACCTTAGGTTAGCAGCCTAATTTGTAATCACTACGCTACCAGAGTTAAGTACCGTTGAGTCGTTCCGACATAGCGACCCTGTATAGGGTTTTTGAGGGGTGGCTGGTGAGCGTGAACCACCGACCTGTGGTGCAAACCTACGGTGTGTAGACCAGTGCATTATCCCACCCCAGAGCTCCTTGGTGGTGGTAGTGATGGTGGTTGTGTACCATGGAGTTGGTTCTGACCCATAGCGACCTTGCATAGGGTTTCTGAGGCTATAAATCTTGATGGGAGCAGAAAACCTCATCTTTCTCCCGCAGAACCACTGGTAGTTTCAAACTGTTGACTTGTAACCATTACGCTACCAGAGCTCCTTCCCGGACCTTCTTTGTTGTTGTTGTTAGGTGCCATCGAGTCGGTATCGACTTTATGCACAGCAGAACAAAACAATGTCCGATCCTGGGCCAACCTCACTACTGTTGCCACGCTTGAGTCTATCGATGCTGCCACTTGGCCAATCCAGCTCGTTGGGGGTCTTCCTCTTTTTCTCTCACCCTCCACCTTACCAAACATGATATCCTGTTCCAGTGACTGCCCCCTCCCTACAATATTTCTGAAGTATAAGAGACGAAGTTTGGCCATCCTGGCCTCCAAGGAGCACTCTGGGTGCACTTCTTCCAAAATGGATCTATTGGTTCTTTTGGCAACTCATGGCACTTTCAATATTCTCCTCCAACACCATAACTCTAAAGCATCAATTCTTCTATGGTCTTGGTCTTCCGTAGTCACTGTCCAGCTTTCACATGCATATGAGGTTATTCTTAGGCATTGTAAAAAACAACCTCTAAAATTACACACTTTCATTTTACTCTTTAGAACCAACAGACATTCCAGATAGATTTAAGGGTTACATTCTTTGAAATATAGGAGAAATTAGAAAAGAAACATTTGTGAAATGTCTCTCAGAATACAGAATTTCATTGGATTAAAAACCACTTGTTGAGGCGACTCTGATTCATTAGTAATGTCATGTGTCAGAGTAGAACTGTGCTCTGTACGATTTTCCCTGCCTGGTTTTGGAAAGTAGATGGCAGACATTTTTTTTCCTGAGGTGCCTCTGGCTAGACTTGAGCTGCCTCCTTTTTGTTTAGCAACTGAATGTCCAACCATTTGCATCACCCAGGGATTCCTTCTTGGATTAGAACAAAAAGAAACTGTAGGAGAAAATATGGACAGATTTGACTTAAGTTTCTGTGTTTCATAAAATGTAACCAAAATTGTTGTTGTAGCTGTTAAGTGCAATTTAGCCTGTTCTGACCCACAGCAACCCGGTATAGGGTTTTTTTCCTAGGAGTGGCTGGTGAGCTTTAACTGCCAGCCTTGAGGTTCAAACCAACTTTTGCAGTACAGTGCATTAACCCATAGTGCCAACTCAGGACTCCAAAACCAAAATGAGAAGACAGTGAATTGGCAAGAATGTTTGCAAAAAAAAAAAAAGAATTAATATCTTCAATATAAGGAAAACATCTTGAAACAAATTTAAAAACTGAGACCCTAATTCAGTGTTTTTCAAATTCTAAACTGAGAATTGTTGTGTTAAATGTTGTCCTGTCCACTCTGACTCATAGTGACCCTGTATCAGGTTTCTGAGGAACAGTTGGTGGATTTGACGATGACCTTGCAGTTAGCAGTTCAGTGCTTATCCTGCAGTGCCACGATAGGACCCCAAACCTGAGGATTGTTGTTATTATTAAGTGCCGTCGAGTTGGTTCCAACCCATAGCGACCCTGTATAGAGTTTTCAAGGAGCAGCTGGTGAGTTTGAACCACCGATCTTTTGGTTCAAATTGACCTTGCATTTAGAAACCCTATACAGGATAGCTACGAATAGGAACCTTCTCCAAGGCACTGAACAACAACAAAAACAAGAGTGCATAGTCCCTGGGTGGTACAAACAGTTAAACCTTTGACTATTCAAAATACACAATTAGAGGCACCACAAAAGACAGGCCACAGCCTTAAAGCAGGTCTGTGGAGCAGTTCTACTTTGTACACATTGGAACTGCCTTGGCACCAGTAACAACACCAGGAACATGATGGCTATCTCATGTAAAAACAATGAGATGCCATTTTGCATTCATCAAGCTACCAAAAAAAAAAAAAAATGATTTTAAGTATTTCCTGGGGATGTGAACTGGGCCTTCCACAACATTGCTTAGTGGTGTGTATATGAAAGCCATTTGCAATATGTGTTAAGAGCCCTTGAAATATTCACACCTTGACCCTTGTAAATCTGCTTTGGGGACCTCTCTTAAGGGAATAATCTCAACTGAAGAAAAGACTTTGCTAACCACAATGCTGTATCGGTCAGCAAAAAAAAATGGAAACTGAAATGTCTTAAAAGCTTAGTGTGGTTAAATAAACCTCAGGCATCCACTGGATAAAATAATATACAGCTATTGAAATCATGATTAATGGAGACGGCAGGCTATCAGGACTCCTGGTGTGGCACTGTAGGTTCAGCCCTGGACTGCCAACTACAAGGTTGGTGGTTCAAACTCACTAGCAGATTCTTGGAACCCCTATACAGGGTCACTATGAGTCAGGACCAACTCAACGGCACTTAACAATAACAGACTACCAAGGGGAAATACATCTAATGTTAAGTGAAGAAAAAATGATGCAGATTTATATTTACAGCATGACCTCAAGCATACCAACTATATCCAGACTCAGAGAGGAAGTGAAAAAACATGGTTGTCGGGAGTATGAGTCCATGGAAGAGTTTCACATGGTTTTCATGGTTCTCCAGTTTTTTGAGTAAGAGTATATTCTTTTTTATATGGGGGAGAAGGACTCAGTGAAAAATGATCTTCGATGAGGGGGGGAGGGGGACAGAAATCAACTGCTATCAGACTTCCAATAGAGGAGACAAGTCCTAAAATTTTGCAGTATCTCAAGTCATTCTTGAAGTAACTGAACCAAGTAAGTATGGTTGTTTTCTCTGTTTTAAAAATGAGGAAGTGAGGCTCCAGCACATTAAATAACTAGCCTTGAGTTACTCAGAAAGTAAGATTTATGGGGAAAATCTGGCATTGTGTTCCCTGGCCATTTTGATTTCTCCCTATGGAACTACACTTGCAGATGTAAGAAGAGGTCCTAATTTTCCAGATGACTGTATCATCAGGAAGCCCCTGGGTGGTGTAGATAGTTAACATGCTTATCTATTAACCAAGAGGTTGGTGATTTTTTTTTTTTTTTTTTAATGTGTGATCATCCCATTATTTTTATATTTTAAGAAAGC
>NW_006408668.1:4541904-4543259 GCF_000296735.1 Chrysochloris asiatica | reverse complement strand
CTGGCTGTGACCATTTGATTTTAAGTGGAAACTGTCTCTTTAAATTTCGAGGAAATCTGTGCGCATGCGTAGTGGAACCCTCCAAGGGTGGGGTTGCGGTGTCCAGTAGCTCAGGCACCCCTGTAGTCACCAGAATGGAGGTACGCTAACAGCAAGGGACCAATGAACAGACAGCAAAAGAAAAGAATGTCCACACCTTTATCTCCGCGGTTCTGGAGGCGTCTGTGGCTGCTCTGATCCTTCCCCTGTTTGGTCTCACCCAAGATGGCGGCTCCTGGAGCAGCTGAGCGTCTTGAATTAGAAAGCAATGGATTTCTTGGTTCTGCTACAAATTCTTCTAGCTGTAAGCCTTCCAACCTTCTAAATATTCCTTTATATGTGGTTCAGAGTTCTGGGACCAGCCTGTGAGCCTGCTTGGTCCTGTATTCTGTGTTGTTGCTGACCAAGATCCTTACTGCACTTCCACCCAATTCGCCATCTTGTGTGTTCTCCACAGGTTTATTTTTTCACTGTTTGTTATTCTTCTTCTTGTTAAGAGCATTGAGTCAGTTCTGACTCATATCAACCATGTATAGGATTTCTGAGGCGTGGCTGTGAGTTTGAACTGCTAAACTTGAGGTTCAAACTGACCTTGAGGCCGAGTGCTTACCCTACGGCACCGCATCAGGCTGAATTCAGGGTCTGGCTCTAAGAGAGACTTTATTTGTTGGCTCTGGAGGAAGGTTCTTGCCTCTTGAAATTTTGCACTTGGGCAATCTTCTTGTGATTTGACATCTCTCTTCTCACATTTCTACTTTTTTTCCTTGTTGAATCTCTTGTAACTCAAAAGAGAGTGATCTATAACATACCCTATGCAAATCATGCCTTATTAACAAGGACAATGCATTCCCAAATGGATTGTAGCCATAGATGATGTTGTCAAGTGCCATGTATAGAGATTCTGAGGAGTGGCTGCTGGGTTTGAACCTCTGACCCTGTGGTTAACAGGCTGCTATTTATTCTACAGCACCAACACAGATATAGGAGTCCTGGTGTGGCGCTGTGGGTTAATGAGCCAGACTGCAAAGCCATTTGAACTGCAAGGTTGGTGGTTCAAGCATACCAGCTGCTCCTCAGAAACCCTATACAGGGTCGCTATGGGTTGGAACCGACTCGATGGCACTTAACAACAACAACAACATCCACAGATATAGGGGTTAGGATTTACAACACATATTTTAGGGGGAACACAATTTCATCCATAACACCAGTGGGCATCTACTTCTAGAAACTCAGTCATCGGAAGCCTGATGGAGCAGAGTTCTACTCTGATACACACGAGGTCACACATGAATTGGAATGGATTTAAGGGCAAC
>NW_006408668.1:4534037-4541157 GCF_000296735.1 Chrysochloris asiatica | reverse complement strand
TCAGTAAGAGAGCTTAAATGTTACACCACCAGAGCTCTTGTTCAAAACTAGAGAATAATGAGTAAAACAGGGGGTGTAGACCTTTGCAATAAGCACTTTCCCAGAGCCAGCAGACTGATTAGCACTAGTTAGTTCCGCGGCAGAGGAGTTCCATGGGTAAAAAAGCCCGTAATGGCTCGATATGAATTTCACTCATTATTTTTCCATACCACTTAAAAAATTAAGCACATGGAGACATTAATTAGTGTGCAGAACTTCCTAAGTGGAGCAACCACAATGTGAAATGTGCATTTTAATTACCCTATCTTGTAAACTCCTTTCATGTGAGGTAGGGTGAAGAAGCCCTCTCTATACTCTGTGGACTTGCAAGGAGGCTGTTTAATATTTCACAAGACTATCCATTATGACTCCGGGGAATAAATTGTTGTCATGGGAATGTATTGATCAAGAACCCAAGGAAACTTGCTTAGCTTCTATGTGAAACTTCCTGAACAGAGAGCAAGGCCCACATTGGAGGGAGAGTGGATTAGTACTTAAGCTTAATGAAGACTCTTCTGTTTTGTTTCTTAAAAAAAAAAATAATAGCACAGTGTATCCATTTAAATTCATATTGCTGATAATGCCCTCATCCTCTGTAATGGGGATGAGGCCAGACTGAGACTTTGCTTTCACCATCCCTCAAGTGGTTGGTTTCCAGTGCCCCAACGTGGCTCTTTCCTGGGTGAATATAGAAGATTTTGGCCTGTCCTGCTGGGAATATTGGTAAAAATCTAATGCACATGAGGAAGGTGTGATTTTCATCTTTGTGTTTATAACCTTAGTCCTGGAAAAGCATCCTTTTCTTTTTAGCTGATTCTAAAAAGAATTTCCGAATAGGTCTCTTTATACAGTTGACACGGAGGACAGTTAGATCTACAGTGGATAAGGCAGATTCACTATGTCATCCTGTTTCTCAAGGCAGGATGCTTGAAGGGGGACTGAAAGAAGTCAGTAGCCATGTTCAGGAGAACAAAGAGGCCTCCACATTAAGGTGGAGCACCTCAACTTCCAGCCACGTCCATCTACCTGCAGGAGGTAGAAGGGCAGTAGTTACAACGAAGAGGGACCATCTCCCTGAGAACCTAAAAGATGGCCTTTTGAGTCTGGCCATTGGTCCCTCTTTAACCTAGTATGCTGCCCCTAGGCACGTAGTAGGGGCACTGGGCAATGGGCAAGAGTCATCAATCATGAAATCTGTCTAATGCAGGCAACTGAAACCCCCGCAGATTAGCCTAAGCAAGTAAAAGCAAGTACTGGGAATGGTACAGGAGTAGCTAACAGAATACGTGGAAGAGAGACTTGAACCAGGGCTTCAGGGCTTGGAATGGAGTTTTTTTGTCTGCTTCTCCATGACCCAAACAGAATAAGAAAATACTGAATGCTTTAAATGGTTTTAAAAATCAGGAAGGATGTGCATCAGGGTTGTATCTTTGCACCATACTTATCTAGTCTGTATGCCGAGCAAATAATCCGAGAAACTGGAGTATATGAAGAGGAATATAGCAGTGAAGATGGCGAGGCTTCATCTCTCATACATTGAACATGTTATCAAGAGGGACCAGTTTCTTGGAGAAAGGCATCATGCTTGGTAAAATTAGAGGGTCAGCAAAAAAAAGAATATCCTCAGCTATATGAATTGACACAGTCACTGTGAAAATGGTGTCCAAACATTACAATTATGAGGACGATAGAGTACCAGGCGCTATTTCATTCTGTTGTGTGTAGGATCACTATGAGCTGGCACTTACTAGGTGACACGTCACAACAATCTTCATGGCCCCATCTTACAGTAGGCTCTCCTCATCATGGTCAACCACATAACAATCCCAGGGAAAGAAGAAAACACTCTTTTCTCCCCTTGCCCCTTCAGACTTCTGTTTATCAGTCCTAGGGAAGATTCTCATTGACCTTCCTTGGTCACATGCTCTCCTCTGGGACTGTTGCATTTGCATCGATTACGTTTACCAGACTAGGTTCATGTGCTCACCCTGGGAGTGACAGATACTTAACAGCTTTGCTAAAACTGTGTGGTACTAACCCAAAGAAATAAGACTAGACTCAAATAACTGAAGTCCCACAGAGGGGGTGCACTTTTAACTTGCTGCTTCCTTGAATGGTTCTCATTATCCATATATCCATTTATCTGTCATATGTGGTAGCCACTGACTACATGTGGCTACTGGGCATCTGTAAAGTGACAAGTCTAAATGGGGATATTCTGTAAGTACAAACCACATATTGGATTTCAAAGACTTAATAGGGAAAAAAAGAAATGCAAATTATCTCATGAATAATTATTTATGTTGAAATGGTAATACTTTTAATATGTTGGGTTAAATAAAGCATATTATTAAAATTAATATTATCTTGGACCAACCATCAACACTCAAGGAAGCAGCCAAGAAATCAAACGACATAACGCATTATGCAAATCTGCTGCACAAGACCTTTTTAAAGTGTTGAAGAGCAAAGATGCCAGCTTGAGGACTAAGGTGTGCCTGATCCAAGCCATGGTATTTTCAATAACTTCATATGCATGTGAAAGCTGGACAGTGAATAAGGAAGATCATAGAAGAATTGATGCATTTGAGTTCTGGTGTTGGAGGAGAATATTGAAAGTACCATGGGCTGCTAAAAGAACAAACAGATCTGTGTTGAAAAAAGTGCAGCCAGAGTGCTCCTTGGAGGCCAGGATGGCTAGACTTTGTCTCTCATACTTCAGACATATTGTCAGGAGGGACCAGTCACTGGAGAGGGATATCCTGTTTGGTAAAGTGGAGGGTCAGAGGAAAAGAGGAAGACCCTCAGCGAGGTGGATTGGCAAAGTGGTAGCATCAGTGGGCTCAAGTGTGGTAACAATTGTGAAGTTGGCCCAGGACCCGGCAGTGTTTTATTCTATTGTGTGTAGGGGTTGCTATGAGTTTGTACCGACTTGATGGCACCTAACAACAACAACATGAAATATTTTAAATTACTGATGTGGCTCACTTATATTTCTCTTGTCAGTACTATTCTAGATTATGTTCATGTTTCTATCAGTACCTCCTCCTGAATTTAGGATACCTTTAAATTTGCTGTCTGTCCATTGGCTCATGTACTATTATGTTCCTTGAAATTGCCTTCTCAAACTTCAGTGTGTGCTTTCTGCTCTCTGGTGGAATGAAGATTTTAGTCAACAAGTCATTGTTTTTCCTTTATGTTTTCCAGACAAAATTCCCCTCCACTATTTGTTGTTGTTGTTGTTAAGTGCCGTTGAGTTGATTCCGACCCATAGCAACCCCGTACAGGGTTTCCAAGGCTGTAAATCTTGACGGGAGTAGAAAGCCTCATCTTTCTCCTGAGAAGCAGCTGGTAGTTTCGAACTGCTGACCTTAAGGTTTGCAGCCCAATTCATAACCACTACGCTACCAGAGCTCCACTATTTAGTCTCTTTCAAAAAGGCCAAGGTTTTCAGTGAAGACAGAATCATACTCATTTCAGGGGGGGGATCAGTGAGTGGCAGATGTCACAGGAATGGAATCTGATTCTTGGTTCCCATCTGTGAAGGTTTGCACATTTCCATTGAAATAACTAGCGTTCAGAATTGGTGTGTTTTTAGCTTTTATGGATTTTTTTTAACCTTTTGTTGACGCATGACACACGTATCCAACATAGGGAAACATTTTGGAGCTGTGTCAAAATGGGAGCTATTTGCCCATATGTAGGTTTCACTCTTGCCTCTTTCGGTCGTTTCATCCATGCCTTCACCAAATAGTTTTGTGCCCCTGGTACATGCCAGGCACTGTGCTGGGTGTTGGGGATAGAAGAGTGAGCCAACAAAGGAATGCCCAAACTCATGGAGCTGACAGACTAGAATTCAACCTCTGCTTTTCTTCATGTCTGATGAGCCAGTGGTTCTAAGCTAGTTTTCCCACAAACTCTTGTAGGAAAAGTATGGTGCCTGGTATAGAGGGTCTCTCAAGACAACTCAGCCTGAATGGAGAAGGTTAGGGTTGGGGACAAGGAACCCTGGTGTACAAAGGTTAAACACTTAGCTGCTACCCCAAAGATTGGAGGTTTGAGCCCACCAGCACTCTGAGGAGAAAAAAAACTGACATCCTACTCCGGTAAAGATTGTTGTTGTTAAGTGTCAGTCGAGTTGATTCCGACTGATGTGACCCTGCATAAGGTTTCCAAGGAGCAACTGGTGGGTTTGAACTGCTGACCTTGTGGTTTGAAGTCCAGTGGAGTTTGTATAGATTACAGCCTAGGAAACCCTATGGGGCAGTTCTACCCTGTGGCCTGGGACCATGCTGAGTCAGAATGTACTCAACAACAGCCGGCAGCAGTAAAACAGTAATAATGGGGCCGTGCTACCTTCTCCCTGAGGGCTCCTCTGAAAACCTCTGCTCTCAGTCGTCCCTCCTACTCCAGACAGGTTTTAGTTATTTTGCCTTCCAGCACTGCACATTGATTAGATGGATTGAAGTTAAGATCCCTATTTAATCAAGCAAAATTAAGGAGCTATTTCTGAAATTGACACATTGAAAGAAACATATCCTAAAACAAAACACACAAACACACACAAATGGATTCCGATCTTTCTGGCTTCTTCACCATGTTTTCCCTGGAAAAAAATCAGGCACAATCATCAATTCAAATTTAAGTGTGATAGATGTATTTTGTTTGATAGTTACTAATCTTTCTTCTCTGGAATTAAGCACATAGTTAATTTAGTTGAATGCATGAGAACTAAGTTATTTAAGCTGTTAGCTACTTTCCTGAGCAAAGGTCCCCAAATGCTGTTTGATCTCTCTTAAGAGAGGTCTTTGATGCAGATTTGAATGCATTCCATTTAGACGTAAATGGAACCAAGTTCGTGAAGACTTAGAGTGAAGAAAGGAAACCTTTTCTCCCGGGCTTATAATGCTCATAGTAGAACTCAGGATGATATGTCTGCTTCACAACTGGGAAATCGGAAACGACATAGAAAGAATGTGAATATACTGCATGGGGAAGGGAGGTGTTCAGCAGAATAGTAATTCATGTGAATGAAAAGGAAGCTCCCACTGGGGTCAGAAGAGGGCGGAGAGATAAGAAGAGGGAAACATGACCATTCTGCTTGACAGTTGGACTATTGGACCCTGACCTTTTCAGTTTAGTCCTGAGTCATTAAAAAAAAGTTCAGCTGTGGGCGCCTGGGTGATTAAGCAGGGCAGTAGGTGAACGAGATGGGCAGGGTTGCATTTTTGCTGGAATTAGGAGTGATTTCTCAGTTTGGGATGTAATTTCTCAGAATGTCACAAGCAGACTTAAGATGTTGTCATTCCCTGAAATCCCCTGGAGGTTTCTTTCTTTGAAAACATTTATTGAGCCCTACTGTGAGTGGTTCAAACAGTTAACTCTGAGCAGCTAGTTACAAGATTAGAAATTCGAGTCAGAAGAAAAGCCTGGTGATCTACTTAGGCAAAAACAGCCTTTGAAAATCTCAGGAGCACACTTCTCCTCTGACGCACATGGAGAGTTGAGTCATTGGCACCTAGCTTGAGTTTGGGTTTACTGTGGCAAGGATATAGGAACTAAAACACTCATACCCTGTTCTCAAGAAAATGGTGAATGGGAGAGGCAGCCTAGTGATCTGTCACTTAATGTGAAGCAAGGGTCTTCCTGGTTCTGTCATGGCTAATGAAGTGAAACCAGGACAGATTGTGGGTTCCCGGAACAGTAAGCAGAATGGGAAAGATTACAGGTTGAAGCCCTGGAGTGGGAGACTTAGAAGAGGAGCCTGTTGCATGACTTTGAATTATACCACGGACTGTGGAGAGTGACACACATTCAAAGCAGCATGGTTGGCCGCCATCTTTGAGCAGGGCACCATTGTTTCCGACTCTGCCAGGAAAGAAATTTGGTTGCTATGCAATACACATGCCCTTGTTTTTGAAGAGGGAGTTAAGTTTCTAGCAGGGTGCTGACCTACAATTTTCCATGTTCCAGTTATTTCTCCTAGGCGTCAACCCACAATGTGGAAACTGGTCCATCTCCATCACTTTCTTGGCCATGATGTAACCAAGAAGAACCTGTTTGAAGCCCTGGTATAAAGGTTGCTGTGGTACTTCACTGCCCAGAGTGTTTTCAGATGCTGTTGTCATACAGTCATGGGTGTGTTCTCACTGACGGGGCACAGGTCAGAGCAGGCCACTCCGGTGACTTGGTAACAGCTCAGGCTGGACATGAATTATTATTAGACTTTTGTTTCTGGGATGGTTCTAATATTGAAAGACCATCCCCTCCTGACCAAGTCTCTGAGAGCAATAGGTTGCATGATAGTGCTCTTATTCACCGGGACTGTGAACAGTGTCAGAATACCCAGTAAGCAAGGTAAGCATGGTACTACTTGTGCTTACTTACTAACCTATAGTGAACAATTTCACATTTTTTCCACAACATCAAAGAATCAGCTTCTAAGGATAGCTGGCATCTGTCTCTCTCCCAACCCCACAGCACCTTCCTACAGAATCAAAACCTCTTCAAATTGTCAATGCCTGACAGAGACAGAGCACCCAATAGATATGCTGAAAATTAGGTGAAACTGTTCACTACATATTAGTAAGTAAGCACAAGTAAGCCCCTGACTCTGAGCCCACAAAGGAGTCATCTTCTATGTTGGCTATTGGTAGGCACCTTTCATTCAGAGCTTGGCTTTCCTTTAATGTGTCTCCTTATGATTCTACTTTATCTCTTTGAAACAACCATTTATGTATAGTTTTCTTTTCTATAATACTTAACAGTCCTTATATCTTTTTGTTTTGAGAACTGCACTCAAGAACAAGTTTTCACTCTAACGTTATCTATTGTCATTGTCTTTAACAGGCAAGTGGGAAAAGTGGTTCTGAAACATCTTGCTCTTTAGGAATCTGAAATAAAATGTTGATGTTCAAGAGAAGAAAGGATTTGTTTTGTTTTTTAAGATGTGATTTATTCTTTATTAACCAGTGTGTTTGCGTGATCAAAACAACCACCACCAAAACAAGCCCATCTTTTTGTCATCATGTCAGTTTCGACTCATGGCGACTCCATGTGCTAGGGCAGAACCACTCTGTTC
>NW_006408668.1:4531486-4533678 GCF_000296735.1 Chrysochloris asiatica | reverse complement strand
CCCTGCCTTTAAGGATTCAGGATGTTGTCCACATTTAGAAACTGTGTCAGGTGATACTGAGAGAAAATTATTTACTGGGCTAGTAAATGGTGGTAGAGGTAAGACGTGAACTCATCCCTGATTTCCTAGTTCTAGATTTTTCTATTTATTGAAACTGCCCTTTATCCTTTAGTCCTCAGCTTTTTGTCTTCCAAAATTGCAAAGAAACATGCTACTTCCAAAATCCACTCTTGCTTGTATCAGTTATTTTAATTTTCTCTTTGAGCAAGACTAGCATTGTCAAACTAAAGTTTGGGCTTCATGGGTCTATACAAGGATAAGTCAAAAAGTATTGCTATTCGGGATCCAGGTCATATATGTATGGGTTTATTGGAAATGAAATGTTTTAAAACATGTCTCTACGATCAGTAGATGGCTGCCAACAATATGCTTGTCTTAGTCTTGTTGTTGTTAAGGGCCATCAAGTTAGTTCCAGCTTACAGTGACCCTGTATAGTGTTTCTGAGGAGTGGCTGGTGAATTTGAACTGCTGACCTTGTGGTCCAACCCAACCTTGTGCATCCTACAATGCCACGCCAAGACTCCTTAGTCTCGTTGTTAATTGTTGTTAAGTGTCATCAAGTCTGTTTTGACTCATAGCAGGTTTGAACCGGTGGGTTTAAACCACTGACCTTGTGGTTAGCAGTCCAGCGCTTATTTTACAGTGCCATACACAGGGAAAAAAAGAAAAAAAAGCTCCACTCAAAACAGTAGCTTCCAAGGGGATCTGCTGGGCCTGTTAAATTCAAGACAGAGAGTTCAGGTCACACAAGGTTATGATAACTGTTTTTTGGGACTCTGAGAGGGTCATTTTAATATACTTTCTCAGAGGACACAGATGATCATGAGGACTTATAAGGAAGTTTTTAGAAAGTCAAAAACTGCATTGATGAGAAAAAGGCCAGGGAGGTTGCACTGAGGAATTTTTTTTTTTTTCTCCCATTATAATATTGCACCTCCTCTGTTTTCAAGGGTAGCAGGGCTGTCCTACAAGAATGTTGGTGGGAAACCTCACACCATGTACCCTCCAGCCCTGAATTTGCCCCTTCAGATTTCTTTTTGTTCCCCAAACAGGCCCATTCCCTACCTCAGGACCTTTGCACCGACTGTTTCTTGTTTCTGAAACACTCTTCCCCCAGATCCACTTGGCTAACTCCTTCACTACCATCAAGACTTTTCTCAATGCCAACTTCTGTTAAAATGGCTACTCCTCATTCCCTTTTTTACCCCTTCAGACTTCTTTTTATTCCCTAATAAACTCTAAGGACATTTATTAGGAACTCACTTTGAGCAATTTTGGCATCCTCAAGGGACTCAAATTGGGTCCCTATTAAATGTCCTTTGAGTTTATTAGGGAATTAAAAGAAGGCTGAAGGGGTAAGAAAGGGAATGTGGATGCCAAGGGACTCAGTGTGTTTATGACATTATGTAAATTGAAGAGGACAGCTTTCTTTGTGTAAGACTTGGAGAAATGGAAGCACCACCATCAGAAATGTATAGACCTAGAGGGAGGATATGTTGAGAAATAATCGCTTGACTTTTTTTTTTTTTTTTTTTTAAATAAAGATTTCTGTGATTTTGTAGCAATACTTTTTTATTAATTTTTTTTTTTTTTACATATACAAAGAAAGACCCGATTTCTCCAAATGTGGTTATATTCAACCAGTGCAGAGGTTTGGACTTTATCTTTTGGAGAGAGAAAATTTAGTCCACATGATCTGCCAAACCAAGCCCTGAGCTCTTATACCCAGAGGAAAGTTATATGGAGGCTTTAGGGGGGCTGAACCTGATGCTCATAGAAAAAGTAGGCTTCTGTGTTTTCATCCATAGTCTCCTGTCTACACTATACATTAAGGAACCCTGGTAGCTCTTAGGATAAACACTGGACTGCTAACCACAGGTCGGCAGTTCAAATCCACCAACAACTCACTGAGAGAAAGATGAGGCTCTCTGCTCCTGTAAAGATGTACAGCCCCGGGAATCATGTACGGGCTCTCTATGAATTGCAGTGGATTCTATGGCTGTGAGTTGGAGTTTTGAGTATACTGTTCCCTGCTGGTGCTTGCTCTTTTGTTATTTATATCCTGTCCTATAGGCTGAATATTTCCATGAACAGTTGTTGTTGTTGTTGTTAAGTGCCGTCAAGTCGGTTCC
>NW_006408668.1:4529032-4530961 GCF_000296735.1 Chrysochloris asiatica | reverse complement strand
AGGCTTTCTACTCCCGTAAGGATTTACACCCTCGGAAACCCTGTACAGGGTCGCTATGGGTCGGAACCGACTCGACGGCACTTAACAACAACAACAATATGATTTTTATTTGAACAGAACTGAGTTCTGTCTGACATCTAAGGCCATATTCTTTACCAGTTTAAAACATTTTCATTTGTTGATTTATTTTTTATTGTTTATAACCAACACCATTTTATTTATTTGCCTTTCCCTTCCTATAAGTTAATATGTGTTTACTCTCTACTTAGTGGTGGTGGTTGTATGCCGTGGAGTCGGTTCCCAGTCAGGCAACCCTGAATAGGGTTCCTGAGGCAGAAAATCGTATGGGAGCAGAAAGCCTCATCTTTCTCCCACAGAAACAGATAGTTTCGAACTGCTGACCTTGAGGTTGTTAGCAGCCCAACTCGTAATCCCTTAGTAGCAGTACTTTTTGATTTATCCTTGTATTTGCAGTTCTCTGTCTTGGTGTGGCACTGTAGGATAACTGAAATGCTGGCAGTTCAAACCCACCAGCTGCTCCTTGAAAAGCCTGCACAGGGCTGCTGTGAGTTAGAACCGATTCTACAGCACTTAACAACAACAACAACAGAGTATTTCCCCCGTGTTATGGATAAGGCGAGATTGAAGTAGGTGGGACTAGAAGATTTAGATGTGCTGATCCAGGAGGAATCCAGAAGGTGGTGGGGAGCCCTCAGGACAACACATAAAAATTAATTACAGAAAAGAAGTACATCATTAACACCAGATCTCGCAGTAGGTCCCAGTGTGACTATTATGTGAAATTAATTACTCCCTCCTTAACTTTTTTTTTTTTAAATCATCTCCTTGGTACTATGAAAACAGTTCTAATTACTAACATCAGTTGTTTTAAACCATTAAAGGTCATCATTTTACATGTCAGTGGGCTCATTCAGTTCTGTTTATTTGAACATAAATATAGCAGCCCCTCACCATCTGGGGTCATTTTCCTGCAGAGTAACATAAGCATGTTTAGTAAAAGTAAGGCTGGCAAGAGCAAGGTCTCGAGGAAATAAAGTGTTAAAATATAATAATTTAAGTCCATTCCTTTGTTATTCAGTTAATACCCTCCCCCTCTCCCCCCGGCCCTCCCATCTTCTCCCCCAGAAATTGTACTAAGGTCCTAGACATTGAAGGTGAGAAAAGCAAATAGAGCTTGAGCTTGTGTATTATTTGGGGAGAACAGTAGGAGATAGTCACATTCATCAGTGTAGAATGTCTCATCATCGTCATATATGCTGAAGGCAGACTTCCAGGAGTGAGGGACTTTGATCTGGTCAATGGGACAGGAATGGCCTCTCTGAGGAAGTGACATTTAAACTGAGACTTAAATGGAAGGTATCACTCTCAGTGAGGCAAATCATAGGGCAAGAGCTTTCCAAACAGCTGAAACAGCATATGCAAAGGCCCTGAGACAGGGAAGACCTGAAATGTGAGTTAGTGGGGTGGTTAGAGTTACAAATGGTAACATCAGATTATAAAAGAGCCTGGTGTTGCCTTTTCAATATTTTACCCTAAATGCGTTGGGAAAGCAATGCCCCCAAAACACACACACACACATACACACACACACACACACACTTTTAACTTTGAAAAATATAAAATGTAAACAAAAGTTGTTAGAATAGTACACAGGTAGACTCAGATTTACAAGATAGTCGAGTTATGTGAAACACATGACCATGTGGTTTTATGTATGTGTGTGTGTGTTTTGTATATTTTATCATTAGCAATGCATATACTACATACAGTGTTGTTGTGTTTAATTTCTTGATGTTGTTTTCCTCATTCACTTCCCAACGTTCAGTGTCATGCTCTGGGCAATTACCCAACAAATAGTAAGCAGTTTCACACAGTGAAAAACATGTGAAACTGTTCGCTGTAGATTGT
>NW_006408668.1:4525238-4528067 GCF_000296735.1 Chrysochloris asiatica | reverse complement strand
ATATATTGCTGTGGTGTGGCGCTGTGGGTTAATGATTCAGACTGCAAAGCCGTTTGAACTGCAAGGTTGGCGGTTCAAATTCACCAGCTGCTCCTCTGAAACCCTATACAGTGTTCCTTTGGGTCGGAATGGACTTGACAGCACTTAACAACAACAACAACAACATATTGCTGTAGAGTTAAATCCGATTCACAGAGACCCTATAGGTCAGAGTAGAACTGCCCCATAGGTTTTCCAAATTTTGCCAGATCCTATGGAGCCGCTGGTGGGTTTGAAATTCCGTTTTAGGTAGACAGTTGAGTACTTTAGCCATCATGCCGCCAAGATGCCTTACTTTCTCTATGTTTCTATTTTTACTAATTCAAGAGCAACTTACAAAGTGATGCTCCACTACCCTTAATATTTAAGGAGCTGTCTATCTATCCATCATGCAATCATCAAAATAGTCATCAAAATACTGACACATTACCTTCTAGTCCTCAGACCTGTTGAAATTCCAGTGTCCCAGAAATGTCTTTGATTGATACAGGATCCGTTACAGGATTGCGTGTTGTGTTGGTTGTCTTGTGTTTTTTGTCTCTGCAGTCTGGCACAGATCCTTAGTCTCTACTTGTTTTTCATTACCTAGGAAGTTTTGAAATGTACAGGTCATTTGCTTTGTAGAATGCCCCTTGGTTTGAGTTTGTTTTATGTGTTCCAATGATGAGATTCTAACTGTGTTTTGGCAGGAATATCACAGAGCAATGCTGTATCCTTCTCAGTTGCAGCCTATCAGAAGGCTGTGGTGTCTATTTGCCTCTTTACTGGGGATGTTCACGTTTTAAAGACGTTTTATTGTGAGTTGAGTGAAGGTTTGTAAAGCAGATCATGCTTTACATTTTAACAAAAAATGCACATTGTTTCATCTCATTGATTATAATCCCCTCATTATAAACGTCTGGTATCCCAATTCCTCCCTGTGTTTGTTTGCATTGTTCCTTCTTTCTCCACCCCTCTGAAGGCAACCGCTGCCCTTTTGATCTTGAATGGCTGACCATTCTATGATGTGCATACCTCACCAGTGTTGTTGGACAAAACACATGCCTATGTTTTGCTTGGTTAACACTTAAGCCATGGGGGTGAGTTAAGTTTCCAGACCTGAAGGGTGAATTAGGGCCATAGTCTTAGGGCTCGGGGCTCCACAAGTCTTCAGCTAACCAGTATACCTGGTTTTTTGGTTATGATTTTGAGTTTTACTCCACATTTCCCCCACTCTAGCAAGGGAAATTTGATCCCTTTCAGAGCAGTTGGCAGTGGTAGCCGAGTGGTAGCTGAGTGGTAGCTGGTTCTTCATGTCTCAGGGTCATGGAGACTGATGTTGACATGGTCCATTAGTCCACTGGATTAATTGTTTACAGACATTTTCCAATTTCCTGGTGTCTTAGCTAGTTTTTCGAGAGAAGTAAAACCAGTGCAGCTTACATATGTATGTATAAAGAGAGGCTGATGTTGAAAAAATTATTCCCACAATTGTAGAGGTGGTCAGTCCCAAGTCTGAGGGTCAGATGTCAGGCTGGAGACTTCTGACTCACGAAGATACAGGGCTGATGAACCAATATCAGCAAGCTAGGTGGCAGGCAGGTCCTGCAGGTGAGAAAGCAGGCTGCTGGAGGCTCCCAGAATCAGTAGTTAACAGAGCAGGCTACTAGCTCAAGTCCAAAGAATCAGAGAGCTAAGGATGAGCCTGCTGCAAGACCCAGACCCAGCAGAGAGCAAACAAGTTTTGCCTGAGTGTTCCATATATTGGAAGCAGGCCATATGTTTGAGGAAACTTCCTTTTAGTTGATTTGCTGCTCATGCATACCTCATCATAGAGGTGACCTTATCATAGAGGTGACCTCATCATAGAGGTGACCTCATCATAGAGGTGACCTCCTCATAGACGTGACCTCATCATAGAGGTGATTGCATTATATTAGATCTCATCATGGGGTAACTCTATCTCAACTGCAAAACCACTGAGAATCCTGGCCCAGCCAAGTTGTCGTGAAACCTTAACTATCACACATAGTGACCTTGACTTTGATTACTTCATTAATGTGGTGTCTTCCAGGCTTCCTCACCTTAAGATATATATATATGTGTGTTGCTAAGTGCCTTCAAGTCGATTCCAACCCATAGCGACCCTGTGTAGGGTCTCCGAGGAGCAGCTGATGAGCTTGAACTGCTGACCTTACAGTTCAAAGGGATGCATGTCTGATGCATTAGCCCACAGCGCCACACCAGGACTCCCATATATATGTTTCATTTGTAATTAAAAGTGTTTTGTGGGAGATATTTGAGATTGTTTAAATACACATTTTCATATCAAATTTTCACCCACTAGTTTTGATTTCCACTGATGCCTGTTAATTGGAGCAGTCATTATCATGGTGGTTGCCAAGTGATGGATTTCTAAAGAATTTTATAATGTCTTTTACATTTATTAGTTGACAGTTTAAGGAAGAGCTTTCCTCCTCCCCTACTCATTCATTCCTTTTAGATCAGTATGGATCACTGGACTCCTATTATATTCCTATTACAATTATAATTTTGATGCTCCAGTTGCCCCAGATTTGGCCAGTGAGGGTCCTTTCAAGTTGGCTTTTGACACATACCCTCATTCTTGGAGTATTTCTTACTTTCTGGCACAATAAGATGATCAAGCTTCATCTTGTACTTTTCCTGCCCCATTCAGATCACCCTGCTCTCCTTTTTTTTTTTTCCTTCCTTTTTTAATTTAAGGTTTTTATTGTGGATTAAGTGAAAGTTTACAGGGCATATCATCAGTTTTATATTCAACAAATCATA
>NW_006408668.1:4515083-4516201 GCF_000296735.1 Chrysochloris asiatica | reverse complement strand
CTGTAAATCTTTATGGGAGCAGAAAGCCTCATCTTTCTTCTGTGGAACAGCTGGTAGTTTTGAACTGCTGACCCTGATGTTAGCAGCCCGTTTGGTAACCACTACGCTACCAGAGTTCCTTCCAATCACCAGTAGCTACCAATATGTCTTGATTATATATTTGATCAAATTCATACTGCAGAAATTGATAAAACCTTCAGTAGTTTCTTAATCTTTCACATTAGTGGGTAAATTTGAATAATAGTACTAACTGATCTTCCTGTAGGTATATAGGTATCTTACAGTGTTGTACTTCAGGGTAAGATAGAAATGTTCTCTGTAATGATGAATTTGATGAAAGTCCACTTAAATTTGTCATTTCTGGCATAGTAGACCACATGATTGTTTGATTTACAATGGCCCACACCAGTCCATTTACACCAACTAATGCCAAGGATATTGGTCTTTAAGCGTTCTGTTCCATTTTTGATGACTTCCATTTTTCTAGATTCATATTTCATACAGTCCATGTTATGGTTACTAATGATTGTTTTTGTTAGGTGCCATCAAGTCAGTACCAACTCATAGCAACCCTATGCACAACAGAATGAAACAGTGCCCGGTCCTGGGCCAACCTCAGAATTGTTGCCATACTTAAGCCCATTGATGCTGCCACCTTGCCCATCCATCTCCTTGGGGGTCTTCCTCTTTTTCTGTGACCCTCCACCTTACCAAACATGATACCCCTCTCCAGCGACTGGTTGTTCCTGACAATATGCCGGAAGTATGAGAGAAAGGAGCACTCTGGCAGCACTTTTTCCAACACATATTTGTTGGTTCTTTTGGCAGCCCATGGCACTTTCAATATTCTCCTCCAACACCATAACTCAAAAGCAGCAATTCTTCTATAGTCTTCCTTATTCACTGTCCAGCTTTCGCATGCATATGAGGTTATGGAATATACCATGGCTTGGGTCACGTGGCACCTTAGTCCTCAAGCTAACATCTTTGCTCTTGAACACTTTAAAAAGGTCTTGTGCAGCAGATTTGCCTAATGCAATATGTTGTTTGATTTCTTGACTGCTGCTTCCATGAGTGTTGATAATTGATCCAAGAAGAATGAAGTCCTTGACAACTTC
>NW_006408668.1:4512982-4513977 GCF_000296735.1 Chrysochloris asiatica | reverse complement strand
GGTTTTCTGACTCTAGATCTTCACACATTTCGTTATAATATTTGACTTTGTCTTCTTGAGCTTATCTTTGAAATTTTCTGTTCAGCTCTTGTACTTCCTCATTTCTTCTATTTTCTTAAGCATCTCTACACTGGAGAGCAAGTTTCAGTGTCTCTTCTGACATCCATTTTTATCTTTTCCTTCTTTCTTGTCTTCTTAATGACATTTTGCTTTCTTCCTGTATGATGCTCTGGGTTCTCATTTTGAGTGCTGCTCCATCTGCAAATAAAGGTCCCCAAAGCTTTGCTCAATCCATGTTTGACTCTACTTTGAGGAAGTAGAACTTCCCCAGTGATGCCCTTCAGACAATGTACTGCTGGCATTCAGAAGGTTTTCACTGCAGTGTTTCTAGAAGTTGGTTGTTAGGTCCTTCTTCCTAGTCTGTCTTAGTCAGGAAGCTCTGCTACAACCTGTCCACCATGGATGACTCTGCTGGTATTGTAAATACAGATGGCATAGCCTTCAGCATCACAGCAGCATACAAGCCACCACAGTCCAACAAACGACAGACAGTGGTGGATATATGCAGTACATATGTATATGTAGAAGAATATATATGCATGTCATATATGCACAGAACAACATCATGCTTGGTAAAATAGCAGGTCATTGAAATAGAGGAAAACTCTCAATGAGATGTATTGATATACTGTGTACCACAGTGGGCTCAAACAACAATGGTTGATTCATTCTGTTGTACATAAGGCATGTAACAACACACACATATACAACCACAGTTGTATATGTGTGATTTTTAAAATATGTGTGTCAAAAAATACTTGGATTTCAAAGTTAAGGCTGACAAAGGGTATCTTTTTATTTTATTGTGGCAAAAATACATACAGCCTCCTGGGCCCAGAGTCAGTGACATAGCCACAGAGGACTAGAGTGGAGAGTGAAACGTCCAGAGATAAGAAGAGAGGGCATATGCACAAGAACACCCACACTTGCAGATA